>NC_140211.1:3986921-4119421 GCF_951802725.1 Rutilus rutilus
TTGAGACTATTCTCCACCTTCTTTTTATGCACAAATCATGTACATCAAACAATCCAGGAGATAATGTTGGTTTTCCTCTCAGCAACATGATATGATTAGGGGTCAGAGCTTCAAGATCCATTGGATCATCAGACAATTTGGTGAACTGGTCGATCATTCAAGATGGCCTTAGCTTCACACAAGACCATGCATGTAAACCATCGTCATCAAGCATCTGCTGTTGGAGAACTGCAGTGAGGATTTTCCTCAACATGCTGATGACCCGCTCCCAAACCCCACCATAATGGGACCCAGCAGGAGGATTGAAACTCCACTTAATGTCCTTCTGCCATAAAACTCCATTAATGTTAGCTTGATTCAATGATGCAAGTGCCTCCCTAAGTTCTTTCTTTGCCCCCATGCAATTTGAACCATTATCTGATGCTCCACTTGCCCTCTTCTACTGATAAATCAGCGCAGAGCATTAACCCTCTGAGGACGACAAACGCGCCGGCGCGTTTTGCTGGATTTTCTTCACATAGTAGTACAATAAACATACATTTCTCCGTCATTTATGGTCATACAGAAAAAAAGAAATATGAAAAAAAGAATCTGTGATATTTCTACTTTTGTATGTGTCCACTTACAATCAAATCAAAACATTGTGCTTTTGTAAAATAAAGAAAATAAACAGGGTGTGCGTTCTGCCTCCCCGTCGCGGTGAACTTTTTTTTCTTGAGCACGTCTATAAACTGAAACAAAACTCAGCGAATACTTGTCACACATTTATGAGCCACACTGTAAAAAAAATCCTAATTTTACAGAGAATAACTCTAATTTTTTTAGAGTATTTTTCTGTTATTTTAAATTATATTCAAAACTCTGTAAAATTACAAACAATATCTGTAAATTAATTAATTGACTTAATTTAAGGATTCTATCATTAATGACAAATTACAGTAATTCTTATTTTTTTCACAGGACAATTACTGTATTATTTATACAGTATTTTTCTGTTATTTTAAATTATATTCAAAACTCTGTAAAATTACAATAAAATTATGTAAATTAATTAATTGACTGTTAATTTAAGGATTATATCATTAATGACAAATTACAGTAATTCTTATTTTTTTTCACAGGACAATTACTGTATTATTTATACAGTATATTTCTGTTATTTTAAATTATATTCAAAACTCTGTAAAATTACAATAAAATTATGTAAATTAATTATTTGACTGTTAATTTAAGGATTATATCATTAATGACAAATTACAGTAATTCTTATTTTTTTTTCACAGGACAATTACTGTATTATTTAAACAGTATTTTTCTGTTTTTTTAAATTACATACAAAGTTGTGTAAATTTACAATAAAATTATGTAATTAAATATGTAGCTCATTATATTAAAGGTTTATATCCATATCTAACATATTTCCTTGTCATTTTAAAGTAAATGTTATTAGTTTTACATTAAAGTGTATTTTTACATTTTAACTCTGTAATTCTGGATACAAATTTAATGCAAGCAAACTGCACAATCATTGTTAAATTGAGCTTGCTGGTCAGACAGCAGGCCAACAGGGTTCATGATGGAACATGTGGTGGGTTTAGGTCCTCCTGGGAAGTTTGTATTCATGAGGTTTTATATTTTTTTTGTGTTTTAAATTAATTTATGAAGCCATTACATATTATATTGTTATATTATAATGCTCATATTTTGTGCAGGCATTAGCTTACTTCATTGTAAATAGAAAAGCCTGACAATGTCACTGCTTTAAGTATTGTGGTATTCCTCAATGTTTCTCACTTCAAGATCAGGGTTAAAGAAAATTCTGAGCTTCCTACTCATATTTTCATCTTTGTCGTGGCGTTCATGTGCGTTCAACTCGTAAATACGATCTTTATGACATGACTTGAATCCACCAATAGCTCTAGCTTATGGGACAGTCCATACAAACACTCTTTGCAAAATTACATTACTGACTGTCTCAGTGAGAAGTTCTTAGTCCTGTATCAACGCTAAACGGAGTATCCATGCTGTTAAATAAAAGTCTGTAGACAAGGGTTAGGGTTACTGTTAGGGTTAACCTTAACCCTTAATTTCTAACCCAGCCCCGGTTTCACATTACTGGTGTGCATCTTGAGACAAAACAATGGCACTGACATATTTTAAGATAAGTCTGTGCAAGTTGCTTTCAGGTAAAACAGCTCAAACGTGCATTTTAGTCTGGGACTACAGGCTTAAGCCTTGCTAGTGAAACCCGGGGTATATGTTGTAACTTGTATAGAATTATGCCAATGTTAGCAAAGTGTTGCGTTGGACAGAGGATTAACCCTAAACCAACAGGTTGTGTAACAGTGCCATACAGGGTGAAAAGCAAGACATTATTAGGCATAAGAGTGTTTCTAAAGGAAAGGTCAATAATTTGTTAACATGGATGCAACTAATGTCAGCCAGAGTCCCAGTTAACACAGAACGTTCCCCTAATGTTATTTTTTGGTTATTTTTTTGGGAACCAAATACTTACGTTAGGGGAACGTTCTTTTTTGGTTTTATTTTTATGTAACAATAAAATAACGTTCCCAGAACGTTGCTGGCTGGTTACCATACAAAATAACGTTCTGGGAACCATAAACTAACATTCTGAGAATGTTCTGGGTACCAAAAACTAACGTTATGGGAACCAAAAATTGTTAGCTGGGAGTATACCAATCCATTAGTTTTTCATATAGATCTACATACAGAATTTGATATGAATACATAGGCAGTGTTTGTTCTGTTTAATATATAATCTGTTTGCTCTGTTAAACTGCTGTTTAGCAGAGCAGTGGTAAATATATGTTGTTATATATATATATATATATATATATATATATATATATATATATATATATATATATAAGTTATTGTAAGTTTAATTTTTAATCATGCACTGCAATGAAAACACCATTTAACCAATTGAATAAATATAACAGCCAGCCTACAAATACAACTAAATAAATATCAAGTGTATATTTTTTCCTATTTTTTCTTTTAAAAAATGTCATCTTTTCTTGTAATTGCAATGTTACCACACTATTGGCTGTATATTGTTTAAAACATGGATTTTTTACATCGGACTGCTACATTTTTATTTTGAGCGAGTTGCGGGATGTTAATGAAGAACAAGGAATATGGACAACGCATTAACAACGTGTAACGGACATATTGCAATCTGCGGAGGGTAAATAACTTTTTATTTTATAAAAACAATTCTGCTAAATCAAAATATAGTGTGTTAAATTGAGAATCTAAACGCGATTAGAGCAATATCGATATTAGTACATGTTTCAATGTATTAGGCTAATGTTATGTGTTGCTAGCAATGTGTAAGTAGAACATTGTCTCTTTAGACAGAGGAACTTGAACCACACTATTTGACTCTAGAAGAATATGCAAACTAGGCTTTTGAATCATGTTGATCGCGGGATATAGGCCTAACGTTACCGATCAGTCATCATAATAAGTAGTATATGTATATTATAAACATAAATAATTTTGGAGTTGGTGAGTAAAATTTTGCAAGCTTTCGCAAATGCCTCTGTTAGTAAGTAAATACAAATAACGTTAGCTAATATTGCTGTGTATGTGTGTGTTTCCCTCATGATCCAGGAATAAATAAATTGGGAATAAATATGATACAGCCACATGATCTTCAGATGCGGTGAGTATTGTTATATTAAAATACACGTGAAATAGAGACAGAACATGTAATCTCTGCTCAAAGGCACACTGGTTCAAACCCTTCAGACAATATTTTACCTATCTTCTTGAGTTCACAGGCCTAGCTGACCCAAACATAAATGTCCTTTCAAAATGAAAGTATTTTCAAACCTGTATGACTTGGATGAGCTGTTCTTTTTAGGACATGTCCCAGGGTCCTTTGCTAAATTAACCATGGTTTTTATTATAGTAAAAGTTTAGAAACCATGTTTTTATGGTGGATTGATTACAATACTTTATTATTACCATTTGGTAGCAAAACTATGGTTGATGTTAGTAAGGGTTCCCCAGATTTATATAACACTTAAGGAACACATTAATAAATGGTCCTATGTCACCCAGATCAATAGTGTGTTAACACACAGGTAATAATTAACACACTTTTTAACTTTTTTTTTTTAATATATATATTTTAGATCAAGCATTGGAACAATGTTTACGGAGCAGAACAGGCACCAACAGAGAAACAAGCCCATCATTCAGTAGTAAGTATCCACTGCAGTATATAAAACAAAAAAAGTTATCTCTTTTTTTCTCCCTTGTGCCATCCCAGATGTATATCTGACTTTCTTTCCACAGAGATTTTTTGAAAAATTATCCATTATTGTAAGCCAATATAATGCAAGTGCATGCTCCAGAGACTACATGCAGCCTACAAACAGCTGCTGTGTTGTTCACACAAGTTTTATGCACTTATCATATGAGCTTTACAATGCTCTTGGATTATTGTCAGGATGTGTGTTTGGACTTTTTCGACCTTCAGCATTTTGTTGTCTATTCACTTGCATTATTCGACACGCGAACACAAGAGACTTTTTCTAAAAGTCTAGTTTATTTTTTCTAAAATTTGTGTTCATCTGAAGAAAGAAAATCATATACCTTTCGGACGGCATAAGGGAGAGTAAATGAGGGGAGAATCCCCTTCCACAAATGCGTTAGCAAAGGGTACATGCGATGGTAAATTAACTGAAGTAATTTTATCCTATAGTAATTTATTTTATATTTATGGTAATGTGACCTAGGATGGCAAGTCCCCGTGATTCATTTTAAAACTAGATATGGTGTAAGAGTTCAATTTAACAGAATAATTTGAGTTGTTTGTTTGGGTTTGCTATATTACACACATTTTCATCATACATTTCATATAAGGTTTAAATAATTTCCATAGGTAAAACTATTAATACGTTTAGATACGTTAAATGTAACTACCTGCAGGGTTCAAAGCCGTCAAGAACACACAAACTTAGGTACTTTACACAACAACGATGTACTAAAAACAGAAAAGTTTTTTCTTTGTACAGATGACAATGTTATTAAAATGATTCCCGTTCTCACAGATCGGCGAAAATGTCTAAATCGCTGTTTTATCCATGCCACAAAGTAACTGGTGATGTCACTCTGTAAAGAAAGACTACACGCCTGTGCACATTCGCATTCACACACGCATACCTATAGACTAAACACATAATGCATGCCTTTACCGTTTTCACAGATTCACATTTCAGTAGTTTAGACCGAGACGATTTTAGTTGGAAACTGAGTCGTGTAAACGGCCCCTTACTAAGCATATATTAAAAACCCTAGGGCTGCTCACTTTTGATTGGAATTTGCCCACTGTCATGCAGATTTTAGCTCAAACCCTAATTAAACTGACCTGAACCAGCTAATCAAGATCCTCAGGATAACCAGAAACAGTTTGGAGCTACACTCTGCAGGACACTGGCCTCCAGGAGTTTGGCACACATGAACTGAAGGGATAGTTCACAGTCAGGTAAACAAGAAAATTCTCCCAAATAATTTACTCACCCTCATGTTGTTCCAAACCTTTATGCATTTTTTGGTTGCCAACATTCTTCAAAAATATCTAATTTTAATGCATGGTTTGAAAAGACATGATGGTGAGTAAATGATGACAGAATTTTCATTTTTGGGTGAACTTTGGGTGTGTTTTTTTTTTAAACACAAATATATTTAATTCCCTGGAGGATGAGAGAAAGACCCTCATTACCCATATCACAGCAGGCTGAAAACACCTCCAGTTAATACAAATATTGTTGGTTTTATTTTATAATACAAATTGACATTTTTAGGCGTTTACCTTGCAATGATACCTCTGGAAAAGAATGTTCATTGTTGTGAATCTACATGTTCCTTCTTTTGGTGATGCACATTTTTCAATCGGACATAAGTTTTAGATACCAGACAAATCAGAAGACAAACAGACAATTTAAATAAAAATGCATTAAGCTTGTTTAAAGGAAACAAAAATGATTTAAATCATTTTGAGAGAATCATAGTGTGTCCTTTTTTCTTATTCCCAGATGCACCAAGCTGATTACTGGCCGTTTGCTGGATTGCTGTTTATTTGCTGTATCTGTCACTTCTGGTACACTTTTGTTGTATGTTTTGATTTAACTTATTAATAAACTTGTATAGTAAGGATTCTGAATGTAAAGAGCATATAATATTTAATATCAGAACTATGTGACCCCCAGGGGTCTGAATAATTTCATTTTATTTAGATTACAAGTTTACATTGTTTAAATACTATTCAATTATATGTAAACACAAGTGCTGCAAATTAAAGTTTGAGATGATTTTAATCAGTTTTATAGTTTTTTTACAGACTTATTTTGTCTTCTAAAATAAAACAGTTTTCTTACATTCTTGAGCACGTCTTGACAATTTATTGAATGTGTTTGATCGTTATAATTTAGGAAAGGTCTGTTAAATAACAGTGTTTCTCAGTAGAACTTTTAGTGCCGTCACTTTATTAAAGGAGTTTGATTGTAATAATTTAGGAAAGATCTGTTAAATAACAGTGTTTCTCAGTAGAACTTTTAGTGCCGTCACTTTATTAAAGGAGTTTGATTGTAATAATTTAGGAAAGATCTGTTAAATAACAGTGTTTCTCAGTAGAACTTTTAGTGCCGTCACTTTATTAAAGGAGTTTGATTGTAATAATTTAGGAAAGATCTGTTAAATAACAGTGTTTCTCAGTAGAACTTTTAGTGCCGTCACTTTATTAAAGGTGTTTGATTGTAATAATTTAGGAAATACCTGTAAAATAACAGTGTTTCTCAGTAGAACTTTTAGTGCCGTCACTTTATTAAAGGTGTTTGATTGTAATAATTTAGGAAATACCTGTAAAATAACAGTGTTTCTCAGTAGAACTTTTAGTGCCATAACTTTATTAAAGGTGTTTGGTCATTATAATCTTGGAAAAATCCATAAAATAAAAGTTTTACACTGTAAAAAAATAATCGTAAAAAAACGGTCAAATGACTGGCAGCTACGGCACACTGCTCTATAGTATTTTGAAAGTGATTGCAGTACCAGTTTTGGCCACAATCCTACATACAGTTCCTTTAAATAATCATGCTGAAGTTGAAAAAACAACAACACAACTTTGGCTATGGAAATATTTTTTTTATTCAGCCTTTTTTTGTCTGTTGACATTATTTCTGAACATGTCAAACACACATGGATATTATATTCCATCACAACTGCAGTGCTGACAGGTCCTTAGTGTTTTCATTGTCCACGATGACAAAATCAACAGGACTGGGTCCTCCTCACACACATACACTGGGAGAGCATGAAGGGCTTGTTTCATGTTGACATCATGTAAACAACAATTAACATGTTAAACAAGCAAGCCAACTTCCTTTTATATACACTGAAAGACTGATGGGGGCAGTAAGTGCTGACGGATTTGATCTTCACCTTAGGATCATAAACATGAAATGTCATACATCTTGCTTGTGTGACTGTCATGAGTCAAGCCTCTGTGGTTCCTCCTACTCGCCACCAGAGGGCTCCCTCTCCCGAATATTGACATTATCCATTTAAACTCCATTTCCCATGATCCCGTACCCGGACTGATTATCTGCACACATGCTCCTTATCACCTGGACTATTTATACAGCACTTCTCCACTGCTTCATTGTAAAGTCTTGTTCTGCCCTGGCTAACATTTCTGAGCGGTTTCCTTGTTTCCTCTTTACTGACCCTGGATTGACCCTTTGCCTATTGCCTATTGCAAGCCTGCATTTATTTGATAAAAATACAGAAAACAACAACAACAACAACAACAACAACAAAAAAAACAGTAATGCTGTTACAAAATATTTGTATGTTAAATAAATGCTATCTTTTTATTCATCAAAGAATCCTGAAAAAGCACAAAACATGTGGCACGTGTTTATTCTGCGACCCTGACGTGAAAAAGATTTTCAGATTGCAACGCAATGTGAAGGCAACAGTTAGGATCATCTTAATTTTCTTTGATCAAAATTACTTTTCAAAATTGTTCTTGTTTGTAAGTGAAGCTGTGGTATCTTAACATATTCTGAATTGCTGTTTCAAGAAAATTGAAGACCTCCAATGACTAATAATGATTGAAAAACTAAAATAAAATGATCAAATCAACAGTTTCTTGGAAAATGAAATGTTACTTTGTTCACATGAATTTATTTATTATTTATTTTTTACACCTATTTTTCATTTAATGCACATCTAAAAACTTAGTGAATGTGGAATTTGTAGTTGTAATTTCATATATGAAATTCCACAACACTTGTGTACACTTACACTACTACTATATGAATGAGTTTGACTTTGAACACAAGCCTTTGATGACAGAAATTTAATTGACGGTTAAAAATAATTAATTGTTAAAAAAATGACAACTGAAAGCTGAATAAATATGTTGTTGATAAAACGGTGTATGTTTGCTAAATTGGTTAATGTCACTTAAGAGAAGGTAATTAAACAGTTTTTACTCATCTATTTTTTGTAATTATGTGGTAAATGTTTTATCAAACATATATATATATATATTTGTCTTTATCAAGCTCAAGCCCTTGTCTCTTTGTCTCAAAATGTATTGTGCCCTTCTCTTATAATTGAAAATAATAATTATTATTATTATAAATATTATAATAGATAACAATACACTTATACACAACACAACAATAATATATATATATATATATATATTTTTTTTTTTTTTTTGCAGAAGCATTTGGCCGAGGTGAAGTGGTAAATTCACAAAAGGAGAATTGAATAGAGCACTGAAGAAGTTAGGAAAGTCAGCCCCAGGAAAAGACACTATATGCTACTCAATGTTAGAGAATCTGAGTGATAGTGGTAAGGATGTCCTGTTGAAGTTGTATAATAAGATATGGATGGAGGGAGTTATCCCTAAAGAGTGGAAGGAATCTATCATTGTACCAATTAAGAAGCCAGGGAAAGACCCTCATAGTCCAAGCAGTTATAGACCTATAGCATTGACATCGCAGATGGGTAAGACAATGGAGAAAATGATAAATGATAGACTGATGTATTGGGTGGAGTCAAAAGGATTGTTGCAATGTTACCAGAGTGGCTTTAGAAGGGGAAGGGGTACTATGGATCCAGTGGTATGCCTGGAGGAAGCCATTAGAAAGGCTCAAGTGAATAAAGAGACTGTAGTGGCAGTGTTTTTGACATAGAGAAAGCCTATGACATGATGTGGACAGAAGGACTATTAATTAAATTAAATCAGATGGGAGTTAGGGGACGGATGTATCAGTGGGTCAGAGACTTCTTATCTGAAAGAACAGTGAGAGTTAAAATTGATGGGGAAATAAGTGAGAGTTTTAGAGTAGAAAATGGAACCCCTCAAGGAAGCATTGTGAGTCCTTTATTATTTGTAATTATGATAGACCAGATATTTAAAGACTTGCATGGCCTAGATGGAGTAGCGTTATTTGCGGATGATGGTGCAATGTGGAAGAAGGGAAGGAACATTGAGTTTATTGTGCGTAAGATGCAAGATACTGTGAATGCAGTTCAGCAATGGGGAGTGAAATGGGGGTTTAGAATCTCAATAGAGAAGACAAAGGTTATGTTCTTTACAAGGAAAAAAATTTGCAGAGAATTAAAAATAATGGTGTCAGGTAAAGAGTTGGAGAGGGTTGAGATCTTTAAATATCTGGGAGTCTGGTTTGATAAGAGGTTAACATGGGCATGTCACATCCAAAAGATGGTAGAAAAATGTAAAAGGATACTAAATGTCATGAGGTGTCTATGCGGGATAGATTGGGGTGCTACAAGGTCAGCATTGAAAACCATCTATACAGGTCTAATGAGATCAGTGTTTGACTACGGCTGTATAGCATATGGATCAGCCTCCAAGACAAGCTTGAGCAAACTTGATGGTATGCAAAATCAAGCAATGAGGATAATTAGTGGTGCAATAAAAACTTCTCCAGTAGCTGCAATTCAAGTAGAGGTGGGTGAGATGCCACTGCATTTGAGGAGGGACCAGCTAGCACTGGTATACTGGGCAAATATCAGGGGTCATAAAGAGAACCACATGTCTCAGACAGTATTAAGAGAATGTCAGGAAAAAGAAAGTATGAAAGTTAAAAGTTATGGATGGGTTATAAAAGATAAGGTGAATAACATGGGAATTGGGTCACTGAACATCAGCCCTACAGTGGCATATCCAGTAGTGCCTCCTTGGATGTTGGAAGAATTGAGGGTTGATTTAGGACTGTTGGAGGAAAGAAAGAAAGATGGAGTGGATAAGTATGGGGTAAGAAATTATATAACAGGAAAATACAAAGAGTGTGTAAAGGTTTTTACAGATGCGTCTAAAAATATTGAAAAGAGAGTAGGGGTAGCTTATGTAATCCCTGAGATGGGAATAGCAAAGGCAAAAAGGATAAATGATGACCTATCAGTGTATACTGCTGAACTGGTTGCCATATGGTTAGCACTTGTGTGGATAGAGTCTAACAATTGTCTTCAGGCAGTGATTGCCTCTGATTCAAGTTCAGCAATGTTTAGTGTTCAGAATTATCGGTCTGATTCAAGGGAAGATATTTTAATCGAAATTTTACAGCTGGCAAGTGGAATACAAGCATCAGGAAGGAGGGTGACATTCTTATGGGTTCCAGCCCATATAGGAGTAGAGGGTAACGAACTGGCCGATGAGCATGCAAAGAGAGCAACAGACAAAAGCAATATAGATGTAGATGTAAAGTACAGTAAAGCAGAAATAAAAAGTATAGTAAAGGCGAAAACGATTAAAAAGTGGCAACATATTTGGGATAATGGGTACACAGGAAGACATCTTTATAGGATACAAGGGAAAGTGGGAAAAGACACACAAATAACCAGATCAAGACAGGAAGAAATTATACTAACAAGGATGAGGTTGGGTCATACAAAGTTGAATAGTACAATGTTCTTAATAAAAAAGCATGGAGATGGAAATTGTGAGTATTGCCAGAACAATATACCTGAAACAGTAGAGCATGTAATAATGTACTGTCATAAATACAATGAGGCAAGGCAGATGCTTGTTAATGAGTTGAAAACAAAGAAAATGTCTTTAGAAATTAAAACACTATTGAAAAGAAGCTCAAGGGAAAATTTTGATTTATTATTTCTTTTTTTGAAAAGTACAGGCCTGTTAAAAAGGATATAAGTTTTTTTTGGTTTTTTTTTTTTAAGTTTAACGTGCTGGTATATTTAGTTTGGGAATAGCTAGTAACTCCCGTGCCTACTCCAGTCCAGTGGTGGCGGTAATGCACAAGAAATAGTTGCAAACCGCCAATCAAAAAGAAGAAGAAGAAGAAGAAGAAGAAGAGGTGAAGTGGTAGGCGGAGTTTCCTTAACAAATTTAAATTAAACCTTATTGTAGTGTTACTGATTTCATGATAGCTAACACTTTAATGCATATAATAGGCCTACATACATACAATTTACAACATCAACACAGCTAAACATGAGTTCCTCCTAATTATCTTCTTGATTCTCACGGTTTTGTTTGGTAAAGTAAATAATAGTTATTTTATAATAATTTCCCTTGTTTGATGTGTTATGCATTCTAATTGTAACAACGTCTTTTCATAGAATGCAAAGGAAATAAAGGATAAAAAAACGCTAGACATTTTTATCTTTAAAATATTAATTGTAATTTGTTTTTTTTTGTATTGTTTATTTTGATGACTGATCCAAACCATCTAGGTCGCGGTGGTGATGACGTCAGTAACCCGCGCCATGCAGAAGTTCCCAAGGTAAACGCACTTTCGAATGTAATATTCTCAATATCATTATCGCAATTTTTACAGTGAAAGACGCGTATTTGGTCTTATATAATTATTTGTTGGTGATTGAGTTTATGGCTCGCTTTCATGTCTTTTGGCTCGCAGTTAGTCTATTCCTACTAGTTTGAGGCGGAAGATAACAGGAAAAAGGAGAGGAGGAGTCACACGCTAAAGTTTTCTGTCGTTGTTTAAATTCCATTTCAGGGAAGATTTACGCCTTGTTTATCTGTTATTTGTGTTACATCAATGTTTTTAAACTAAACTGGATGCTTCTGTGTGTGCAAGTTAAATGTAATTTAGTTCGTAGGCTATTGTCGAGCTGTAAAACAGAGTTCATCTGTCGCAACGAGCTCGAGCTTCTCCACCGATCGACGCGATCATCGGGACGCAAAATACACGAATGATCCGATCCGGATTTTAACAAGGTTGCACTCTTCAGTTCTCATTATTAAATTGCAATTATATTTGTTATTTAACAGCGAAACAAAAACGCTTGGCCGAAACGAAACCGAAACTAGACACATTGGGGCGAAACTAAAAAAATAACGTTTTTATAATGTGTTTTTTAATGTTTGGAACAATTTCTACACTGTATTATTTGTCCATAATGCCACACTTGTTCTTTGTTGATGGTGATTTTACGCTCCAGCAGTGGCACAAATAGATTTTTGACTGTCAAATAATGACAGATTCCCCATCAGGCCTCATGTGCACAAAAGCTCGCCTCCATTTTATATCAACAGTGTACGGCTAGAGAAGAACTGAACTCACATTAGACGACATTATCAAGTGCTCTCCATAACAGCATTAGTTTAATGTTTTTAAATAATTATGGCGACGCAGACTATAGGCTACAGTCGATGTCCGTGTTCTTGTGTTCCGCGATGCTTTTGTTAACCTGTTAAAAGTTCATATTAATATAAGTGTACAGGCTATAAGCAAGTTGAGAAATAAATAAAGGTTATAACGTGGATAAACGCAAACACAAAACACGTTGTTTTGTCGGCATTGTCTAATATTTAATAATAAAAAAAAAAAATATATATATATATATATATATATATATATATATATATATATATATATATATATATATATAAAGCCGGAGCCAGTCAGATCAAACGTGTGTTATTCTTTGTTATTGAACTTTTAAACATTGAGGACGATCAATATGTACATTTCAGTGGCAGAGACCATGTGATTGTGAATCTATTTGAGTTAATCAGGTTTTATCTGCATTTGCACTCATCCTGAGTTGTGTCACCCTTCTCTCTGTAGGTATTGAAGAGTCTGACAGCACATCTCTGACTGAGACTGACAGTAAAAATGCTTCGCCATATTCAGGGTGACTCTGACTCCATTGATGCAAGCGTTTCTTTTCCTTCCAGTTATGCAAGCATGGATCTTCTTCCTGGTCAGTAAATTACATTATGAATTTTTGAGCCACGTTTTGCTCAGGCAGATCTTTTAATCTTGGCATGATAGAACCACACTGCAATCCTTCAACCACTGCAAAATGATCAGTTTCTCTGGTTTCACTGTTTATATGTGTTTGGGTAAAATGAAAATTTTTTGTTTTATTCTATAAACTACTGACAACATTTCTCCCAAATTCCAAATAAAAATATTGTCATTAAAGTCCCACTCTGATCATATTTTGAGCTATTTTTAAACATTCTCAGTGGTCTTTAAATGATGATTATGCTGTTTTTAGCCAAAATCACAAAACCTGTGCCGTTTTCTGGGACTTCGCTTCAGCAGAGCGGCAGTAGCTCATTAGCAATTCGCCTCTGCGTTGTGGGCGGAGCCGTTGGCACGGAGACGTTAGTTCCGAGAAAACGGAGGAGAAGCTGATCATCGCCGTTGCTGGGTTTCCTATCATTATCGGATTAATTGCACAGTTTAACCATCACAGAGTGAAAGTTTATCTTTTGTAAATATTGTATTGCAGTCTTTGTGAGACCTTGTTTGTCACGTCTGCCAAAAATAATAATAGTTATAGACGACAACAACAACAACAAAAAATGAAACTCCCCACCAGCTTGCTTCTCCAAATCCACTCGTACTTTTGGGGAAGGCATAATCGTCTACCAAAGTAATTTAGCATAGAACATTTTCAATTAACAAAAAAATATAATACTACAAAACGTGCTAATATACTTCAACTAGCCTAAGTGAAAAACAAAATGCTTTTATTATTCTATTTAACAAAATGCATATTTGCAATAAAACATTCCCCTTTTCAAAGCTACACTTATTTTTTTATAAATTGTATACATTGTGCACCTGTTTGGCTTGATATTTTATGTTCATTTCATTTATTTTTGTTCTCCAGTGGGTAATTTGCAGAAGGTGCGATCCTTTTTTTGTAATGTTGCATTAAGAAGACAAAACTAAGGCCAAATGGCCTTTACTATTTAAGTTTGTATTCATAGTTTTACATGTTATACATGTTTTACAGTATAAAGTTGACTTAACTGTATTGTTATATAATTGTTGGCACTGGCACTTATAAACACTAAATGGGTAAAGATTGCAATAAATAGGCTTAGTTTTGGAGCCAAATGTTGGAGTTGGAATAAATACCTCTTTTTTTTTTTCTTTTTCTTTTTTTTGAGAAATAAAAGCCAAATGCTTGATCATTTTACGGCCACATCATTTTCGTTATGCATTATTGGTTTTGGTTGTTTAAAAACACACTTATTTTTTTTATCCGATTACTCGATTAATCGATCAAGTGCTAGATTAATCGATTACAAAAAGAATCGATAGCTGCAGCCCTAATAGCAAACTCCGTATTTTGTTACTTTCGATAATAAGCAAGGTGTAATCTTTCAAATTCTGTCTATTTGATCACGAAATTCAAACAATAAATGCCGTTTTGGCGCTCTTTGATGTGGCGTGACAGATCACTACTCACTCCTCATTTAAAGCGGCAGCGCAAGTAAACGCGATTCTCTTCCTCAGTTACAGAATAAACATGAATGGACACCTGAAGGTATGTTAAAAGATACAGTATACTTACTGAAAGGCATCATAACTTGTGTAATCGATCGATCAGTGTTTCAGCAGCGGAAAGACGCCAATAAAACGTCTTAGTTTGTCTTAGTTTGTCTTAGTTTGTCACATAGCCTAGCCTTATATTTACCTCAGGCAAGTCATTCAGTTCCCACGGCTTGTTGGTTCCTAAATTAACTCTTGCACTAAATAAATGCACTATATTAGGCTACATTAAATAATCAAGATATCATTAACATGTTAAGTAAAACATATTATATAGGCTATGTTTTAAATATCTGTCATGAAAATGACAGCGTTCTGTGTAAATTATATTTCAATAACAAATTAGAGTAGAAAACATAAGTTAATGAGAAAACTGCCTTATGTGCAGTTTACATGGTTTCATACAATGTGTTGAGTGTTGATTATTATATCTAAAAATAAATAGTATCTGAAATTAGGCTAAAAGTCTATGAAGGTAAAATAGTAGCAAAACTCGAGAGCACGTAAATGTGAATTTGAGAACTTGTACAATAAATATTGGTACTTGTACATGAACATTTACACTCACAGCTCCAATGTGAAAACCTGTAAAATAAAAATCTGAAGTTGAATGTTGAAATTTGCACTCGCATACAATAGTCACAAACCTGTATTCTGAATCTGAAGCTGCAGACAAGTAGACACAAATGTGTAAAATGCCATTCACAGAAATACAACGACTGACACAAACTTGTAATATATAATTTGCGTTTAATCTTACATTCACATTCGCGGTACTTCCTCAATTAGGCACTTGCAGCTTCTCAAATCTGTCACTGCAATTTCAAATTTCGCGCCTTGACTTTTGCTACTCTTTTCGCGATATATCACGTGCAAAACTAACTTGTGCACTTGAAACTCAGAGGCGGCGAGAGAGAAAGGGGGGCGGGAGGAGAGGGGGTCAAAGGAGCCGTTTTATTGGTTGGCACCTAGCCAATGAAATAGGACTTCGATGATGTCACGAAACCCAAATGCACTGAAACGCTAACATGGCTTAATGCATTAGACTGATATTAAAAGAAATAAACGATATTATCAAACTCAGTAAACACAATGCTTACTCAGGAAACACCATACAAATAAAGCATACAGTAAAACAATTGAGCTCTGAATATGGATGCAACGAATTTAATTGTACGTTTTCCTCCCATAGAAAACCAAGAAAACACTTAATAAGGCTTAATGGACCAACAGTTATAAAAAAAACCCCACATAATTCGTTACATTATTATATATAATATATATATATATATTAACACATGCAGCAAGTTTATTTGCACTGAACACACATTTGCTTTCTTTCGCCATATTCTGTGCTCATCTGCTTTTCTGTAGTATGCATTATTAGCATTGTGTTTACTGAGTTTGATAATATCGTTTATTTCTTTTAATATCAGTCTAATGCATTAAGCCATGTTAACGTTTCAGTGCACACGGGTTTCGTGACATCATCGAAGTCCCATTTCATTGGCTAGGTGCCAACCAATAAAACGTCTCCTTTGACCCCCCCTCCTCCCGCCCCCCTTTCTCTCTCGCCGCCTCTGAGTTTCAAGTGCACAAGTTAGTTTTGCACGTGATATATCGCGAAAAGAGTAGCAAAAGTCAAGGCGCGAAATTTGAAATTGCAGTGACAGATTTGAGAAGTTGCAAGTGCCTAATTGAGGAAGTACCGCGAATGTGAATGTAAGATTAAACGCAAATTATATATTACAAGTTTGTGTCAGTCGTTGTATTTCTGTGAATGGCATTTTACACATTTGTGTCTACTTGTCTGCAGCTTCAGATTCAGAATACAGGTTTGTGACTATTATCTGCGAGTGCAAATTTCAACATTCAACTTCAGATTTTTATTATACAGGTTTTCACATTGGAGCTGTGAGTGTAAATGTTCATGTACAAGTACCAATATTTATTGTACAAGTTCTCAAATTCACATTTACGTGCTCTCGAGTTTTGCTACTATTTTACCTTCATAAAAGTCTAGGCTCTGTTGTTAACCTTTAAGGTTATAGCAATGTGTGGGCTCCCTATATAGTTACAGCATTAGCAGATCTTTTTTTTTTTTTTTATCCTTGCGAAAAATCTAATTGTAATTGAATTAATTTAAAGACAAAGACAGAATTTGTTCATTAAACCACTGTAAAAAAAAAAAGCAATTTTAGCTTTCTAAACCCCCCACCCCACCGAACCGAACCGAACCGAGATGTCAAAACCGTGGGGCGTACCGAACCGTCAGTTTTGTGTATCATTACACCACTAATTTATGTAAATATAAATCATGTCTGTAATTAAATAAAAAAATATTGATAAACGCGTCTTTGGGGTATGCAATTAAATAACAAGTACTTTGGGTGTCTTGTTCATTATAGCCTAGTTCAGAAGACATTATCAAGTGCTCTCCATAACAGTATTAGTTTAATATTTTTAAATAATTATGGCGACGCAGACTATAGGCTACGGGGTGCACGATCTTGTGTGCTTGTGTTCCCCGATGCTTTTGTTAACCTGTTAAAAGTTCATATTAATATAAGTGTACAGGCTATAGGCTAAGCAAGTTGAGAAATGAATAAAGGCTATAACGTGGATAAACGCAAACACAAAACACTTTGTTTTGTCGGCATTGTCTAATATTTAATGAAAAAAAAAAGATGTCTATAAAGCCGGAGCCAGTCAGATCAAACGTGTGTTATTCTTTGTTATTGAACTTTTAAACATTGAGGACGATCAATATGTACATTTCAGTGGCAGAGACCATGTGATTGTGCATCTATTTGAGTTAATCAGGTTTTATCTGCATTTGCACTCATCCTGAGTTGTGTCACCCTTCTCTCTGTAGGTATTGAAGAGGCTCTCTGCGCATCTATGACTGAAGTGCATTGCCTTCAGGGTGACTCTGGCTCCAGTGACGACAGCATGGGGCATCTTCCTCCTGAAATGGCATGTGGTCAGTAAATTACATTATGAATTTTTGAGCCATGTTTTGCTCAGGCAGATCTTTTATTCTTGGCATGATAGAACCACACTGCAATCCTTAGTGAGCCGAGGTTATATAACGTTGTGAACGTTGTGAAAATGTTTATTTTTGCAATTCCTGCAACATTTCTGAGATAAACATATCTAACAAGAGTGTAAACCCTTATGGAAAAAAAATAAAAAAAATAAATATGGGAATATACAGCAAAAAATAATGTGCTATATTACATCATACATTTCCATATATGGGAAACTAGTGCTTATATTTTTCAAAATACTGCAATATATGCATTGACCATGTATGGCTGTATATTAATACATATAAAATATCATGTGAATGAAAACAAAAATAGCATTACATGTAATATTCACTAAGTTGTATCCTTTATTGTGTACATATATTGCACATACATGTTCCCATATAAATGTGAATGAAGGTTCACACACATATACAGCTCTGAGACCACTGCAAAATGATCGGTTTCTCTGGTTTCACTATTTATAGATAAGTGTTTGGGTAAAATTAACATTTTTGTTTTATTCTATAAACTACTGATAACATTTCTCCCAAATTCCAAATAAAAATATTGTCATTTAGAGCATTTATTTGCAGAAAAGACAAAAAAGTATAAAAAAAAATAACAAAAAAGATGCAGTGTTGTCAGACCTCGAATAACGGAAAGAAAATAGCTTAATATTAATTTTTGAACAATAGATCCGTTTGGCCTAAAGTAGAAAAGCGGCTAATGTTCCCCAACCCTGTTCCCAGAGGCATGCCAGAACTGCACATGTAGCATGTTTGCCTATTCAGACACACCTGATTCAAGTCAGCTTATTAGTAGATACTCCAAGACCCGAAATGAATGGGTCAATTAATGCCGAGTTCAGACTGCACAATTTTCAAAGTAGTCGGGTCACTGTTCTTTTCACACTGCGTGACTATCTGGGGTAACATTCAGTTGCTGGTGTGTTCACACTGCACGATGCATCGGCGACAGGAGGTTTCACACTGCATGACTTTCAGGAGGAAGAATCGCAGACAACTCCTGTCTGTTGGTTTCACAACCAAACACACGCGAGAAGTTATCAGGAAATAACGCAAAATCCTGCGTGTGTAAGACCGCAGTTCTCGCCCGAGTTTGATATTGTTATTAAAAATGATAGCCTGCAAGAAGCTTGCGATCCAAATTGTCTGTGCGCTGATTTGCAGTGAAAAGGAGAAAAATAAAAACATTATGCATGAATAAATGGCTGGGAAGACAAAGGGAGCAAGTGTGTTCGTTCTGCAAAGAGAGTTGGGGGTAAATAAATAATGTTGCAATGTGCTGCTGTTGCTGCTGGTCAAGCAAATGTTTGTGCTTTGTTTCTGTTTGATATAATTGTAAATATATCTATTAAAATACTGATATTCTGGTCTATAACTCCTCCCCGCTGCTCTGTATCTTCTCTCATTGGCCGTCGGTCATCGCCGATGTAGTTTTCAGTCAGAACACTTTCACACAGCAGGATTGTGAATCGCCGATAGGTCCAGATATTTAGCATGCCAAATATCTCACGGGCGTCTACGATTCTTCTTTGCTCATTCACACTGTGTGATTGTCACTCGCGTGAACGAGCACCGATTTGCCTGTGATTTCGGGCATTTGTCAGCGATTTCTCAAAACCTGTCGGCGAGCCAAAATCGGGGCTAAAATCATGCAGTCTGAACTCGGCATAAGAAAGAAGTCCAGCGTGTGCTGTTGTTGTGTCTCCAGAAACTGGGCTGGGAAACACTGCAATAAAGTTTAAAGCTGATGCTAATTTGGTAGACAATGTACAATCTTTGGTATACCAGAAAGTTAATATACCTTTACCTGCTGCTTGTTTGAGATGAGAAAAATCTGCGCAGAACCGATCACCGGTGATCACAGGGAGATGCATGCCTGTTAGAAATGTGTCCTAGTGCGGAGCGCAAGGCGGACGTGTCGGATTCTGCAGTCGAGCGCAGTTGCTTTTTTTATTTTATTTTATTAATGCTTAAAACAATACACAAGTAATAACAGATAACAACAGAATACAATAACAAAACAATGGGGGAAATAATATAAATTAAACATTAACAAATTATTTATACCTATGTCAATTAAAATGTTGAATGACGAATTCATTTCTTTTTTCTTTTTTTTTTCTTTTTCCCTTTTATGTGTCCAATGATTTTGTCAATGTAAACACCTTGAGTCCAACACAAATTTCCCCTTTGGGGACAATAAAGTGTATTTCATTTCATTGATTTTCATTATGAGAATAACAGATAACAACATAATACAAAAACAAAACAATGGGTGGAATAATATAAATTAAACATTAACAAATTATGAGAATTACATGACACTGAAAAAAGAAAAAGATTTACAAACAGATAATGTTTTTAAGGCTTTTTTTGTTCTCAGTCAACTTAATTGAGAATAAGTATTTTTCAAGTTCTTTCACAAATATAAGAAAGAGAGGTTTAGCATTAAGATATTTAGATTTATGAATATGGCATTTTGCTAGTAACAAGATCAGATTAATCATATTAAAATGACCTTTTTTAGATTGGTCAAAATCAACAAAGCCTAGGACCACATCCTTCCAATACAACACAGATTCATTATAGATTTCAGACCTAATAAATCCTAAAACATCTTGCCAAAACATTTTCGTAAATGGACAATACCAAAAAAAGATGTACTACAGTTTCGTCAGAGATGTCACAGAAAGAGCACCTGGAGGAAATATCCTTTTTGAACTTTTTCATGTATTGATTTGCAGGGTAGCATTTATGAATTATTTGAAAAGAAATCTCTTTTACTTTATTGGTTAAAAAATAGAGATGTGGAAGCATCCACACTTTTTTCCAACATATATTACCGACTGCATTATTCCAGTAAGCAGTCACAGGTGGTAAAGTAACATTAGCCGCTTTCCGACCAAGTAGTTACAGGAACTTAGTTCTAGGAACTGTCCACTTCTAAACAGTTCTATGAACTACTCTCCCCCAAACTCGGTTTTGCTGTTTGCCAAGTGGCCATAGGAACTGGTAGGAGGGGCAAGGGAGTGACGCAAGCACAGTTCTTTGTTGATGGTGATTTTACGCTCCAGCAGTGGCACAAATAGACACTGAGTGTCAAATAATGGGTGGACAGATTCCCCTTCAGACATCATGTGCACACCTCCATTTTATATCAACAGTGTACGGCTAGAGAAGAACTGAACTCGTATTAGACGACATTATCAAGTGCTCTCCATAACAGCATTGGTTTAATGTTTTTAAATAATTATGGCGACATATTAATATAAATGCATAGGCTATAAGCAAGCTGAGAAATAAATAAAGGCTATAACGTAAACACAAACACATTGTTTTGTCGGCATTGTCTAATATTTAATAATAATAAAAAAAGATGTCTATAAAGCCGCACAGCCAGTCAGATCAAACGTGTGTTATTCTTTGTTATTGAACTTTTAAACATTGAGGACGATCAATAATATGTACATTTCAGTGGCAGAGACCATGTGGTTGTGCATCTATTTGAGTTACTCAGGTTTTATCTGGATTTGCACTCATCCTGAGTTGTCACCCTTCTCTCTGTAGGTTTTGAAGAGGCTCTCTGCGCATCTATGACTGGATGTGAAGTGCATTGCCTTCAGAGTGACTCTGGCTCCAGTGACGACAGCATAGGGCATCTTCCTCCTGAAATGAAACGTGAGTCAGTAAATTACATTATGAATTTTTGAGCCATGTTTTGCTCAGGCAGATCTTTTATTCTTGGCATGATAGAACCACACTGCAATCCTTAGTGAGCCGAGGTTATATAACTTTGTGAACTCAAACAGATGTGTAAGCTGTTGTGAAAATGTTTATTTTTGCAATTCCTGCAACATTTCTGAGATAAAAATATCTAACAAGAGTGTAAACCCTTACGGAAAAAAAATAATAATATGGGAATATACAGCAAAATATAATGTGTTATATTACATCATACATTTCCATATATGGGAAACTAGTGCTTATATTTTTCAAAATACTGCAATATATGCATTGACCATGTATGGCTGTATATTAATACATATAAAATATCATGTGAATGAAAACAAAAATAGCATTACATGTAATATTCACTAAGTTTTATCCTTTATTGTGTACATATATTGCACATACATGTTCCCTTATAAATGTGAATGTATGTTCACACACATATACAGCTCTGAGACCACTGCAAAATGATCAGTTTCTCTGGTTTCACTATTTATAGATAAGTGTTTGGGTAAATTAACATTTTTGTTTTATTCTATAAACTACTGACAACATTTCTCCCAAATTCCAAATAAAAATATTGTCATTTAGAGCATTTATTTTTAGAAAAGACAACTGGTGCAGTGATGCAGTGTTGTCAGACCTCGAATAACGGAAAGAAAATAAGTTCATATTCACAGATCCGTTTAACCTGACAGTGGAAAAGCGGCTAATGTTTCCCAACCCTGTTCCCAGAGGAATGCCAGAACTGCACATTTAGCATGTTTGCCTATTCAGACACACCTGATTCAAGTCAGCTTATTAGTAGATACTCACAGACCCGAAATTAATGGGTCAATTAAGAAAGATGTCCAGCGTGTGCTGTTGTTGTGTCTACAGAAACTGGGTTGGCAATAAAGTGTACAGCTGATGTTAATTTGGTAGACAATGTACAATCTTTGGTATACCAGGAGCCAGTTTCACAAAGCTATTTTAGACCAGCCTATAGTGTTAGACAAGTCTAAAATTTGCTCATAGACTCATAGACTCATAGACTAATGCAAGTTAGACTGTTTCACAAAAATAAAGACTGACTTAATTTAGACCAAAAACATTAGACACCTCTTACCCCCGGGCTAACTTAGGTTTAAGACTCTGTTACCTTGGCAACCAGCAGTAACAATCAGTTACAAACTGCCAAAAGAAAAGGGAAAATGGCTCATAATAAACATTTCTTCTTGTTACTACATTCCCAAGTAAAATGTCCTTGTAACTGTTAGGGCCGCTACATAGTCAACGCGAGCAACGATCGACACGCTCCCTTTCATACGCAAGCGTCACGGGCGATGCGTGAAATGCAATACACCGTGACTGCTCAAACAGGGGGTAGTAGAGTCATAGTGGAGTCATAGCTCTGAACGCCCGTCTATTTCGCTTCAAACGCTCGCTTTATACGCGCGTCCTATTCGCCTTGGACGCGCAAATGGATTCAAAATGTTCAAGTGTCAAACTAGACGCGAATTTGACACTCTATTCGTGTTTGGTGTGAACGTTGCATAATAACAGGCTGCGATGTCAAGATAGCAATGCTGGAATGTATGTGTGTGTCAGAGAGAGAGATGGCACGGGCGCGATCGAACAGTGGAAACATAAAAACATACTCCGTCATTTATACTCCTCCAACAAACACATATTTTCCGCTGGGGTAAACTGCACTGAGCGGTTGAATGCGCTCACTCGAACCGCCATGTTTTTTGTTTTGAAAAGTGTCTTATTTTACCCAGAATGCATTGCAGTGTAGTCCTACTTAAGATAGTCAGAGTCTTCAGTGCTTTGTGCAACGGTCTGATTCAGATGTCTATCTGAAGTCTGACTATCTACTATATCTAAGCCATAGTCAAAGTCTATCTTTGTGAAACCGGCCCCAGAAATTGGACCGTATGAAGAGTTCTTATGACCACCTTTCAGTCTGCAATATATTACATAGTTATATGTGACTGTGTTACAGAGTATGATCGGATACTTCTGTTAGTAACTTGTATTTACTACACTCTAACTACCTTAAACTTACCTTCTCATCTATCCAATCATGTTCTAATACTTGTAGTATAAAAGATCGGTACTTACTCATGTCTGAGTTCACAGATGCTGACGACAACATTCCCCTCCAACTTCAGCACCAACTCCAGTGCCGCCGCCGCTTCCCCTCCAGCTTCTCCACTGCCCCCAGGAGGGTCGCTGTCCATTCCTCCCAGGGGGTCGTCATCAGGCAGGAAATGCAGAGTCCGGTCCCTCTGGATGCGCGCTACGGACAGGGCCTACACCAAAGTACTTTATATCATAATATCTCTTGCTGGGATGTTAATAAGTGTATACTTGTTACCAGGGTTCGAAATGACTTGGGACTCTTGGGGGGTCCCCTAAAGTTTAATTATTAAATTATTAAAAATTCTGAAGACTACCTCGCTACACTATACTGTAGGCAAAATTATATGGACCAATGTTGAAGGTGGGATAATGGTCTTGGGATGTTTTTCATGGTTTGGGCTAGGCCCAGTATTGTAGTGGTGTCTGGAGAAGTGGCTACAATCTAACAGGTAAACCTCTAACTCTGGAGCAACAAAGTTACAAGTTCTTTTTCCTCTTTTTCTCTCCATGATGCAGGATTCTAAATTAAGAAAAATAATATTAGCTTCCTAGCTTACCAAGCTCTGTATATACTCATTCATGCTCAAATCACATTCACTTTAATCAACTCACAGACTTGAATTAAGTCCTGGTTATCTTTCGTAATCACTGACTGGACAAGTAGGTTGTTATGCTAGCTTTGAATAACTAGTCTAGCTGCTAGGTCTGCTATGGAAGCTTGTGTCCGCCACAGAATAAAACATTTTAAAAGATAATTGCTACTTTTTATCTCACAATTGCAAGTTTACATCTCGCAATTCTGACTTTATTTCTCAGAATTGCGAGATATAAAGTCAGAATTGCATGAAATAAAGTCGCAATTGCGTCTTATAAAGTCAGAATTCTGACTTATTTTCTCGCAATTGCAACTTTATATCACGCAATTCTGACTTTATAACACATAATTGCACATCTTTTCTCAGAATTGTGAGATATAAACTCACTCACTCGCCTTTATAACACGCAATTGTGACTTTATATCATGCAATTCTGACTTTATAACCTGCAATTGCGACTTTATATCACGTAATTCTGAGATAAAAAGTCAGAATTGTGAGATTAAAAAGTCGCAATTATCTTTTTTATTTTTCACTCTGTGGCGGAAACAAGCTTCCATAGTCTGCTGTTAGCTGGCAGATCATTTGGCTTCATACACATACAGCTAGCAAGAAACGTTGACAAACGTACTCTTCTAATCATTACACTGGTAATCTAGTTAATGCAACTTTTGATATAGGATCTCGAACTCCTAATATTTTACTATAAGCAATTATGGAGATATAAACATAATCAAAGCATTTTCATTCAGGACTTCACTCTTTGTGAGGTTTCGTTTTGCTGCGTTCAGCTACAGTGCGTGTCTGTCTGCGGGAGCACCACAACAACAATCTGTGACGCTGTATAGGAACTCACTCGGCTAATAGCTGCCCTGATTGCTGCCTCGCGCTTGGAAATAAATTAATTACCGTTATAAAACGTCACTAAAGACCTATAATTTCCACAATCATTTTTAATGTTAAAATATATTTGTCGGGGACCCCCCAAAATCCAAAAATAAATTATTATGGGGGGTCCCTAATGACTTATGGAGGGTCCGGGACCCCCCCAGACCCCCCTCATTTCGAACCCTGCTTGTTACGGTATTTTGCCTCCCGAGTCTGTAGAACTGCACATTTAGCATGTTTGCCTATTCAGACACACCTGATTCAATTCAGCTTATTAGTAGATACTCACAGACCCGAAATCAATGGGGCAATTAAGAAAGAAGTCCAGCGTGCATCTGTCGCAACGAGCTCGAGCTTCTCCGCTGATCGACGAGATCATCGGGACGCAAAATACACAAACGATCCGATCCAGATTTTAACAAGGTTGCACTCTTCGGTTCTCATTATTAAATTGTAATTATATTTGTTATTTAACAGCGAAACAAAAACGCTTGGCCGAAACGAAACTGAAACTAGACACACTGAGGCGAAACTAAAAAATAATGTTTTTATAATGTGTTTTTAAATGTTTGGAACAATTTCTACACTGTATTATTTGTCCATAATGCCACACTTGTTCTTTGTTGATGGTGATTTTACGCTCCAGCAGTGGCACAAATAGACACTGAGTGTCAAATAATGACAGATTCCCCATCAGACATCATGTGCACAAAAGCGCGCCTCCATTTTATATCAACAGTGTACGGCTAGAGAAGAACTGAACTCGTATTAGACGACATTATCAAGTGCTCTCCATAACAGGATTAGTTTAATGTTTTTAAATAATTATGGCGACATATTAATATAAATGCATAGGCTATAAGCAAGCTGAGAAATAAATAAAGGCTATAACGTAAACACAAACACATTGTTTTGTCGGCATTGTCTAATATTTAATAAAAAAAAAAAAGATGTCTATAAAGCCGCACGGCCAGTCAGATCAAACGTGTGTTATTCTTTGTTATTGAACTTTCGAACATTGAGGACGATCAATAATATGTACATTTCAGTGGCAGAGACCATGTGATTGTGCATCTATTTGAGTTACTCAGGTTTTATCTGGATTTGCACTCATCCTGAGTTGTCACCCTTCTCTCTGTAGGTTTTGAAGAGGCTCTCTGCGCATCTATGACTGGATGTGAAGTGCATTGCCTTCAGAGTGACTCTGGCTCCAGTGACGACAGCATAGGGCATCTTCCTCCTGAAATGAAACGTGAGTCAGTAAATTACATTATGAATTTTTGAGCCATGTTTTGCTCAGGCAGATCTTTTATTCTTGGCATGATAGAACCACACTGCAATCCTTAGTGAGCCGAGGTTATATAACTTTGTGAACTCAAACAGATGTGTAAGCTGTTGTGAAAATGTTTATTTTTGCAATTCCTGCAACATTTCTGAGATAAAAATATCTAACAAGAGTGTAAACCCTTACGGAAAAAAAATAATAATATGGGAATATACAGCAAAATATAATGTGTTATATTACATCATACATTTCCATATATGGGAAACTAGTGCTTATATTTTTCAAAATACTGCAATATATGCATTGACCATGTACGGCTGTATATTAATACATATAAAATATCATGTGAATGAAAACAAAAATAGCATTACATGTAATATTCACTAAGTTTTATCCTTTATTGTGTACATATATTGCACATACATGTTCCCTTATAAATGTGAATGTATGTTCACACACACATATACAGCTCTGAGACCACTGCAAAATGATCAGTTTCTCTGGTTTCACTATTTATAGATAAGTGTTTGGGTAAATTAACATTTTTGTTTTATTCTATAAACTACTGACAACATTTCTCCCAAATTCCAAATAAAAATATTGTCATTTAGAGCATTTATTTTTAGAAAAGACAACTGGTGCAGTGATGCAGTGTTGTCAGACCTCGAATAACGGAAAGAAAATAAGTTCATATTCACAGATCCGTTTAACCTGACAGTGGAAAAGCGGCTAATGTTCCCCAACCCTGTTCCCAGAGGAATGCCAGAACTGCACATTTAGCATGTTTGCCTATTCAGACACAAGTGATTCAAGTCAGCTTATTAGTAGATACTCACAGACCCGAAATTAATGGGTCAATTAAGAAAGATGTCCAGCGTGTGCTGTTGTTGTGTCTACAGAAACTGGGTTGGCAATAAAGTGTACAGCTGATGTTAATTTGGTAGACAATGTACAATCTTTGGTATACCAGGAGCCAGTTTCACAAAGCTATTTTAGACCAGCCTATAGTGTTAGACAAGTCTAAAATTTGCTCATAGACTCATAGACTAATGCAAGTTAGACTGTTTCACAAAAATAAAGACTGACTTAATTTAGACCAAAAACATTAGACACCTCTTACCCCCGGGCTAACTTAGGTTTAAGACTCTGTTACCTTGGCAACCAGCAGTAACAATCAGTTACAAACTGCCAAAAGAAAAGGGAAAATGGCTCATAATAAACATTTCTTCTTGTTACTACATTCCCAAGTAAAATGTCCTTGTAACTGTTAGGGCCGCTACATAGTCAACGCGAGCAACGATCGACACGCTCCCTTTCATACGCAAGCGTCACGGGCGATGCGTGAAATGCAATACACCGTGACTGCTCAAACAGGGGGTAGTAGAGTCATAGTGGAGTCATAGCTCTGAACGCCCGTCTATTTCGCTTCAAACGCTCGCTTTATACGCGCGTCCTATTCGCCTTGGACGCGCAAATGGATTCAAAATGTTCAAGTGTCAAACTAGACGCGAATTTGACACTCTATTCGTGTTTGGTGTGAACGTTGCATAATAACAGGCTGCGATGTCAAGATAGCAATGCTGGAATGTATGTGTGTGTCAGAGAGAGAGATGGCACGGGCGCGATCGAACAGTGGAAACATAAAAACATACTCCGTCATTTATACTCCTCCAACAAACACATATTTTCCGCTGGGGTAAACTGCACTGAGCGGTTGAATGCGCTCACTCGAACCGCCATGTTTTTTGTTTTGAAAAGTGTCTTATTTTACCCAGAATGCATTGCAGTGTAGTCCTACTTAAGATAGTCAGAGTCTTCAGTGCTTTGTGCAACGGTCTGATTCAGATGTCTATCTGAAGTCTGACTATCTACTATATCTAAGCCATAGTCAAAGTCTATCTTTGTGAAACCGGCCCCAGAAATTGGACCGTATGAAGAGTTCTTATGACCACCTTTCAGTCTGCAATATATTACATAGTTATATGTGACTGTGTTACAGAGTATGATCGGATACTTCTGTTAGTAACTTGTATTTACTACACTCTAACTACCTTAAACTTACCTTCTCATCTATCCAATCATGTTCTAATACTTGTAGTATAAAAGATCGGTACTTACTCATGTCTGAGTTCACAGATGCTGACGACAACATTCCCCTCCAACTTCAGCACCAACTCCAGTGCCGCCGCCGCTTCCCCTCCAGCTTCTCCACTGCCCCCAGGAGGGTCGCTGTCCATTCCTCCCAGGGGGTCGTCATCAGGCAGGAAATGCAGAGTCCGGTCCCTCTGGATGCGCGCTACGGACGGGGCCTACACCAAAGTACTTTATATCATAATATCTCTTGCTGGGATGTTAATAAGTGTATACTTTTTACGGTATTTTGCCTCCCGAGTCTGTAGAACTGCACATTTAGCATGTTTGCCTATTCAGACACACCTGATTCAAGTCAGCTTATTAGTAGATACTCACAGACCCGAAATGAATGGGTCAATTACGAAAGAAGTCCAGCGTGTGCTGTTGTTGTGTCTCCAGAAACTGGGCTGGGAAACACTGCAATAAAGTGTAAAGCTGATGTTAATTCTGATCTGATATTATTTTTGTGTTACATTTTTATAATTTAATTTATATAATTTATATTAATTTCTTAAATGTTATATTTATATTATTTTCAGATTTGATGTCCGACACAACAACTCTTCAACAAATTGGTGGAGACGGAGGGGATCGATTCTCATTTACTGGTGAAAGCAGTGGTGCCACTTTAGAGAAGATCGGAGTCTGGGTGGGAGAATCGCAGGTGAAGGCTGTCAGGGTCTGGCTTTCAGACGGGAGACATAAACAATTTGGTGGACAAGGTCCACACTTTAATGCACGAGGACCGTATCAAGAGTTCAAGTTCACACCTGGTGAGTGTTTCACCTCACTGTCCCTGTGGGCGAACAGAGAAGGATCACGTCTTGGAGCCATCAAATTCAAGACCAGTCTGGGGAGAGAGTTTTTTGCAAAGATGACAAGCCAGGGTTTAAGAAGAGAATATTCCATGGATGTCGGCTCTGGATTTTGTTTGGGAGTTGTAGGAAGATCTGGTTGGGAAATTGACAAGATGGGATTCATGTTTCTCGAAGCAGTTGAATCAACAGTTCTCACCGATGTCCAGTATCCCACTCTCCAACAACTGATACCACAGGTGACAGTAGAAGAAATCAAATCCCTCACTTTCAGGAACAACTCCTCTGCCACACAAAAACAAAAAATTGAAAGCTCAAAGAAAGTGATCAAAACATCTTCATGGTCAATGAGTAAGAACCTTACATCAACATTTAGTGTGAAAGTGAAGGCTGGGATTCCAGAGATTGCTGAAGCTTCTTCAGGATACAGTTTAAGTGCTGGATCTGAAAGCACTTATGGTCAGGAGTACACAGATGAGAGAACCGAAACTCTGTCTACAGATGTAGAAGTCCCACCAGGGAAGAAGCTGCATGTTTCAGTCACCATTGGCAGAGCCACTTTTGACCTGCCTTACACTGGCACAGTGAAGATGACCTGCGTGAACGGCAGTGTGTATTCATATGGAACCAAGGGCACATACAAAGGCGTCACTTACACTGATATCAAAGTGGAGACCAAGGAATCTCCTCTTGCAATGTCAAGTAGGGCTGCACGTTTATCATCAATATCGCGTTTGTCACATCGCAGGATGTGGGATGTCAAGAATTGGAAGCTGATCTGTGATTCATGATCCGTACGGGCCAGCTGCTCCCCAGCCCTTAACGTGATTCGCGGATTAATTGCAAAGGTTAACCATCATAGAGTGAAAGTTTCTCAATTGCATGTGTTTTTAAGTACTGTCAGTTTAAACATCAAGCAGAACACTGGAACTTGCGTATGTTTTCTGTGTGCGCACAGAGCCAGGCAGACACACAGTTCAGTGCTCTTTCTCTTATTTCTGAGCTTGAACGGACATGAGAATTTCAGAATTAAGTCAGAATGCCCATCTCGGTGAATATCCTTAAACACAGTCGGTTATGCAGGGGTTTTCCTGCATTTAAATTTTTTTTTTGCGGGCCGCCAAAGCATATTTTTGTCCGGCCAAAAGCCTTATTTGATCTGTGAATAGAATGACTGCTGGCTTTTTTTTTTCGTGAAGAAAATAAAGCACTGTTCATTTCATTTATATCTTTGTTCTATTGTATTTATGTAGTTTGTTCATTTGTAATAATTTGTAAATAGTAATAATTTGTTTATTACTTTCTATGCAGATTTACATTTAGTCATTTAGCAGATGCTTTTGTTCATCGTGAAGAAGCAAAACCAACACAAGAAGTGCTCAAAATACAAAGTTCAGGCATAGCTCAGAGTAGCATAAGCCCAATAAGGGAGGATTTTTTTTATCCGGTTAAGTGCTCACGGAAGAGATGGGTTTTCAGCTGTCTTTTGAATGTTGTCAGGGATTCTGCATTCCGGATGAGGGTGGGGAGAGCATTCCACCAGCATGGAACTGTGAATGAGAATGTTCTGGAAAGTGATTTTGTGGCTCTCTGTGATGGAACCACGAGACGTCGCTCGTTGACTGATCGTAGGCTTCTGGCAGGGATGCATCCGCTGCCTCTCCACAAACTAAGCATTTGTTCTCCTTTGACGGAACTCACACTCTTGGGAACTCACACTCTTCTCTCACGCGGTGCCACAGCTCGCACAACACTACAGCCCTGCTTAATGAGTGACGACGGAGGACAGAATTAAACATTCAAACGTGATAGTGATAGTGGATAGTGGAGTCGTGCTGTAGAGACGGATTGGCAGGGAGGACGAGAAGTCTTTGCCAGGTTGAGCTGCAGGTGATGTTCCTTCATCCATGTCGAGATGTCCACCAGACATCTTTACAACAGTTTTACCCCATTATAAAATCACCCCAGTCATTCTACTGTAGAATGATTAATTCTTTCCAAATAGTACCATTCAAGTCATCTGGTGAAATTGTTTTCATAGCGCAATATATATCGCAGAAAAATAAAATATCGCAATGTCATTTTTTCCCATTATCATGCAGCTCTAATGTCAAGACAGATTGCACATGTAATGCACAAGTTATTTGATTACTTATAATTGTGTCAATCATGTATCAGTTGCTTTACATTCAGGCCTCATTGTATTTTTTGGGGTGGTGTTTGGGTGTTATGGGGAAATTCACTGTATATATATATATATATATATATAAATGTATTGTCTTCAAATAACCTTATATAATACCAATACACAAATATTTATATAGCTTCATACTTTGTGCAATCACTTTATAATAATCTCCAGATACTGATAATGTAATAATGTGTTTAAAATGACATTTAATAATAATAATAAAAAAATATATATATATATTAAATAAAACCTGAGTTGCAAGCAGTGTTCCCTCTACTTATTTTCTATTTTCATTACTTTTCTCTATTGGGTGAAAATTTCGGCCTCATGAGCAACGGTCTTTATACCAGACCTGAAAAGGGACACAATGTGGTTTAATCATATAGTTGTAACTTGTAAATTTAATGTGCTATTTATATTTGATTTGACCCTTAAAGTAACTTAAGTAATATTAAACCACATATATAAAAAACAACACTGTAGAAAAAAAAGGCAACTTATGGCAAGCTCTTTTTTGAGTGAACTCCACGAACAAGGACTGAAGTCCACGCAACTCAAAAGATTACGTTAAAATCATAAGTTGCCACAACATAAATAGTCATGTTTAGCTAATGAATAACAGAACAAAGTATTTTTCTATATTTTTTTATATATTATTTAAATAGTTTAATTAAATAAAAGACAGACCATAAGAAGAGTCAGAAAACTTTTTATTATTATTATTTAAACAGTTTGTGTCCAATGCACAACAATGACATTACAGTAGCAAAGCTTGAATTTGTTAACTCAATGCATGGTACCATTGCATGTTAACATTAGCCTGAAGGTTTAGTTCACCCAAAAATGAAAAGTCAGTCATCATTGATTTACCCTTAAATTGAAATTAAAATTAAAAAAGATATTCTGAAGAAAGCTGGTAACTAAACAGTTGACGGTAGCCTTTAAATACTGCAGCTGTCAAATGTTTGATAGTAACATTCTTCACACTATCATATTTTGTGTTCAGCAGAAAAAAGTAACTCATACAGGTTTGGAACAACATGATGGTGAGCAAATGATGACAGAATTTTCATTTTTTGGATGAACTATCCATTTAAAGCTAAGGTTGAAACCAATTAATACTTAACTCTCCCTCATATAATTCCCAAATCCATATGACTTGGTCCATAACAAAGATTGTTTTAAAGAATGTACAGAACTGAATGAAAAACAGACTGATGTCATTATGAAGTTTATAATATTGATAACTGATAGTATAAAGTTATTTACTGACTATTTTCCTCTCTATATGTGTTCATTCAAAGTAGATTATCATGGCTGAATAAAAAAAAATAAAAAAAAACTGGTTATTGCTTAACCTCTGAAATACTGCAAACCACCACTGGTTCCTGCATGTCTTGAGACACCATGTCACTGTACGTAAATTACTTAAATTTGTTCTATCTTGCAAATTTCTCCTTTTGTGTTTTGCAGGAGAAAGGAAGTCATAATGGTTTAGAACACATGATATAGGCTAATATACACATATCATACACATAATTTCAGGGTTAACTAAAGTTAAACAATTGGCTTAGTAGTGATATTTTCCATGTGATTAATCTTGCAACACAATAACATTAAATTGGACAACAAATGTAATATAGAAACATGCAATCTTGCATTAATGGTTTTATTCAGAAAGCTGTTAAAACTGCAGTGTTTTGAATATATTAAAGGATTTACCTGTTCATCCAGCTTGTCCAAATAGTCCTAATTTCTTCTCTAAATGCATTCATTCTTCCTGTAGAGTTTTAGGAGAGGTATTGTGTACTTTTCAAGGGATATGTAGAACTTCCACAGGAGGTCGCCGTTACAGATACACGAAAACTCCATGGAGTACCAACTAAGCATTTGTCTGTACAACATAGGCTACTATTCCTATTTCACTTGTTTTTTTAAGGCAATCAGTTTGCATGTTTTTTTTTTTCAAGTAAGTCTAACTAAGTAGATTTTACAGTGTAGTCTGAATAATTTAAAGGACAAGTTCGGTATTTTACACTTAAAGCCCTGTTTATAGATCGTTTCTGATGAAATAGAACGGTTAAGATTAAAATTTGGAAACATGCTGCTTCTCCCCCTAAGTGATAGAGTCACTTTTATATTTTATATACGCTTTTATATTTTTATATTTTATCTCCTTTTATTGCCTAATTTTAACTTCAGCAAATCAGCACAGTGCTCAAATGACAAAGTTTGGATTACTACAAAAACGCAGAATTATTTTACCTGACCAGCTTATATTCCGGGGAAAGGAAAACACAACTGCCTACATTCATAAGGATAAGAGAGAAAATGCCTCTTCTGGTTCATGAATCTACTTGCTGCACCAAGTGCCACAGACTTTTACAAAGGATTGCAGTTCTTGAAACAAAGTTACTTACGGGACCACCAAACCAGACGGAGCACACAACAGAGCTTCGTCATGGACACCCTCAGCATACAGCCGGTGAGTCCCATGAAACTAGTGCTCCTCGACAGGTAGAGAAACAAGCCGATCGACTTACAAATCGATGGCACAAACAGGGAGCGAGACCCAAAGGCATTTGAGACATCAGATTGTCACGAGCATCACATATTGCCGCAGTAGCATCCTCTACCCCAGATACAGCTCCGACAAGGATTGCAAACACTGGTCTCCTACCACCGCCTATACATCTTGATAACAGATTTGAAGTGCTAATGAATGTAAATGAGGAATCCCCAAACGTGATGAATGTGATCGAACACAGACTGAATCAGCCAGTAGCTAATTACTTTCTCAAATGTTTACAGAACAAGCGGGAACCCAGCGTGACTGTGTCTTTCTCTATTGCTGTTCTATTACAAGATAGAAAGTCTAAGGCCTTCAATAGCCGTACAGCAATATCATGCAATCATCACGCTTCCAGATGCACACTAAAAGCCTTGTGCAAGACCTGCAACAGGAAACACGAGAGCTGTGACTGCCAGTACAGCGCTCAAACCCCCAGAGAACTCCTGTCTTATGCTAAGAAAGACATCCTATACGTTTACCAGTCTGTCAGTAGCCGTAGAGTCATGCTAAAAGTGAGTAAGGTGATCATCACAAACGGAGATGCATCGTTAGAGACATATGCAGTGCTCGTCGATGGGTCTGAGAGGACTATCCTCCTTCAAGCAGCCGCATAGCAGCTGAACCTCAGAGGATTGCCAGAAGCCCTGAAACTGAGAACAGTGAGACAGGATCAGCAGGTGCTTCATGGGGCGGCCGTCTCCTTCACAGTATCATCTATGTCTCATCCACACAAGAACTACCTCATCCAACATGCCTTTACAGCTGAGAGACTAGATCTTGCTGAACACACCTACTCGGTGGCTTGCTTAAAGTTAGTTCACCCAAAAATGAAAATTAGGTTATTAATGACTCACCCTCATGTCGTTCCAAGCCCGTAAGACCTCCGTTCATCTTCGGAACACAGTTTAAGATATTTTAGATTTATTCCGAGAGCTTTCTGTCCCTCCATTGAAAATGTATGTACGGTATACTGTCCATGTCCAGAAAAGGTAATACAGTCATCATCAAAGTAGTCCAAGTGACTCCAGTGGCTCAATCTTAAGTTTATAAAGTGACGAGAATAATTTTTGTGGGCAAAAAACAACAAAAATAACGACTTCATTCCACTATTCATTTCCTTCTCTCTGGGCCTTGAGTTAGTTTACATAGTATAAGTGTGTAGCGCTTCTGGGTTGTACGTCAGACGTATCACACACATGACCAGCGTCGGCCAATAGTGAGCCTACGTGTGACGTATACAAATATGAAGTTTTTCCCAATACTGAAATTTACATTTGTTGTTATAAGAGGGCAGCTGTGTATGATGACAACACTGGCATGGTACTACTCTTTCACGGGAGTCATCTCCTTAGATTCCCGAAATCCTTGTCGAGTACAAGGATACCAAACATGCTAGGTTGCACCTTGTGATTTGTGCAATGTTGTGATTAAGAGTTCAAACAACCTTTGCGAATATCTTGGAAACGGTTACCAACCAGCCGGCTGCTCTCGAATCACTCTCGCTGTACTTTGATGGCATATGTCACAGTCACGTGGCGTCGCAATGTCTAAAGTCGGGTCAAATTTCTAACCGGCATGCAGTGCTTCAAGTCAGCCACCGATCGGTCTGCGCAGAGCTGTGTGAAGTCGAATAAGTCTAGTGTCTCCATCAGGCTTTAATTGGATATGAACGATTATATTTGGAAATGATTTGTTCGTGCAATAAATCCCGCTTCTTGTTTTCTTGTGCATTCTCTGAATGAAGACAATGATGATGTTAATGGGAAATCTAATGAAAAAGTTGACTATTAGCTGAACATTAGTTCACAAATAATATTCATTGTTTAAATATTTACTGCCTTTATTATTTTGGAATACATGTAAAAATGCGTAAAAACACTAACTTAATGAAATGTCTACTTGGTTTTAATAAATAGAAATGTACATTGTTATAGCAAAAAATACAAAATAGAATTGTATTTGGTCTCTCTTTTTTATGTAAAATTATGAGGAACAGACATAAATTTACATTTGATATACTGTAGGCTATATACAAAAATATGCACATGCACAAGCATTTTTTTTTATCAACACTTGAATGTGGGTAAATTTCATATAAAAGCTAAATTATGAGTAAAAAGGTGAGAAACATCACGTTTTTATCAAAGACTACATCCAGATCAGACTCAGAACGATGATCAAAACATAGATGGAGTAGATCGAGTCCATTAACACTGAAATGGCACTTAAATAAAAACATGCACAAGCATTTGAGTCTGCAACGTTCACAAATCAGCACACTGCCACTATTACAGCTGCAAATGCACATTTGGAATATAAGAGGATCATTGTGTAGTGTAGACAGCTTCACTGATTATAATGGAACTTTGTGAGATTGCCATGAACTGAAGTGACCACTGTTTTAATGATTATAAAGGGAGTGCGATTTGCATGCTTTCTAGGCTATCTACAATATACATGGAATTTGAATAAAAGTTTGTTTTTCATTTGTCTTTTGTTTTCATGTCTGGGTAATTTTATTGGTTTTGATGACATAAGATGCACTACTAGACATAACAAAGGAAAGTTAATTTAGATTCAGAATAACTAATAGTGTGATACCTTTTCTAAACTTAAATACAAGAATACTGTAAAATACTGTAATTGCTTAAATTGGGTGCTTTATTAAGATTTAAAGTGAGTCTGTATCTACTACCACTTTTTATTAATTCACCCAACCAGAGTTGCACATTGATCTCATTAGGATAAATTATTATTTATATATAAATAATATTTATATATTATTATATATACACACACACACACACACACACACACACACAATCCAAATACATATAATACACAATAATACATATATGAATTTTACACTGTCAAAAAAAAAAAACATTGTGTACAAAAATACTGTACTTTACTAGAAAACCATCATGTCACTTGAGAAATTCCACTAGCTGGATTGAGTAGCTGCCTTGATGAGGATCCGGGACAGTGTTTTCCAAAAAATTATATCAAACTGATCTGTGCTCAAGTGGAAATGCAACTGGAGCCATTCGTCCTCATGATGGAAAAGTAATTACTTTGTGGTTTACAAATGCAGAAAAGAAGGTACTGAAGCTTTGAATGTATGTTTTTAAAAGTGAATAATGGCAGCACTTTCTTCAGAACACAGTTCTGTATGCGGTACAATTACAAACCGTTCCAAGCTCAGATTTCGACTCACTGTTTGTCACGTAATCTAATCCTGATTTTGGAGCTTCACAATTGAAAAACCTGGATCGGTACGATATGGCATAATTCAGCAGCGGTGTTTGGTCTGATGGTGGAAAGCACAACAAACTTCCAGAATGTGCTGTCAGCACCAGCAAGCCTGTTCACAAAATATACAGGTTTCAAACAAAATTAATTTTTACAGAGACCCGCACTGCCGCACATGATATGCAAGAAAAAAAGTAAATCGTGTACAAATCAAGGGAACAAACTAGTAAATTGTGCGCATGATCTGGCCTACTTTTTTTTTTTTTCATGAAAGCTGTTTATTGTAACATGTAAATGTAACTGCAATTGCCATTAGGATGTGCAACTGAAAACCCATGATCTTTATCCCTGTAAATTTGAAGTAAAAAAAAATTCAAGAACCTGTTTAGTAATATATACAATATAAACTTTCTGATAAAAGTTTAGGTCTGAATGCAAATATAAAAAGCAAATATGCAAGAGTCAAATTTAGTAGAAGTATTTTTTTTTTAACTAGTCACAAGATAAGCAGAGGTCAGCCTCGCCTAGCCATCAATCACTAACTATAACTCAACCCCAGAGTCCAACAATGGCCACAGTCACACCTGAACCTGCTAAACTACATATTCAGCATCATATATAATAAATAATAAATGATAACTAGATTATGTTCATTACCTGTCTAGCATTGAATATTTATGTTGAAATATTATTAAGTAATGGTTTGTATAAAAAAAAAAAAAAAAAAAAAAAAAAAAGATCTATTGTGTGTCATTATGTGTAATGAGTTTGGCTCATATGATTTAAGATTTGCGCTTCAGAACTGTCATTAGGAGAACATAACGAGCATTGATGCTCCCTGATTTTCACGGTGCATTGTGGGACTTTTTAGGGGAGCGAAAGATTCAGTGCACTGGAAGGATATACATATACATCCTAGGTGTATATGACATTCTTCTTTCAGACGAATACAATCAGAGTTATATTAAAAAATATCCTGCCTCTTACAAGTTTTATAATGGCAGTGATCAGCTGTATATTTTTTTTAAGTCAATCAAAGTGCATCCATCCATGATAAAATTGCATCTATCCATCATAAAAGTGCATCTAGCCATGATGAAAGTGCATCTATCATCATAAAAGTGCATCTATCCATGATAAAAGTGCATCTAGCCATGATGAAAGTGCATTTATCCATCATAAAAGTGCATCTATCCATCATAAAAGTGCTCCACATGGCTCTGGGGGTTAATAGAGTCCTTCTGAAGTGAAGTGATGTGTTTGTGTAAGAAAATTATCCATATTTTAAAACTTTAAAACTGACTTCATTAGTATAACAAAATATACAGCTGATCACTGACATTATAAAGCTTGGAAGAGGACATTTTATAATATAACTCTGATTGTATTATCTGAAAGAAGAATGTCATACACACCTAGGATGACTTGAGGGTGAGTAAATCACGGGGTGATTTTCATCTTTGGATGAACTATCCCTTTAATGCATGCACAAATTTTACATAGTGTTTGCTAAAAATAGACATAAGGCTGTATCTCCACAATGCGTTATTGTATTCAGACCAAACTTGGTATTTGCCATCACAAGTATGACCTGAGGGAACATGCTGTGTTTTGGTGCAGCGCCACCTACTGATATGAAAAATGATATAACTTCTCATAACTTCTAAACTGTTCGCCAAAAAAATCCTAAAATGGTCTCGTTAGATTTGGGGAGGCATGCCGATTCTAATGATATCGGCCATTTTTGGCATCGTCCATTTTAAATTCTGAAGTAAAATGCTTTATTTTATGAACACATTAGTGTGTTGCAAAACTTGATATGGATCATTGGCACGATGCTCTGAAGGAGCCTGAGAAGTTTTCGAGCCAGCGCTGCCTAGTGGTAAAATCAAATGTTCACATGTTCATGTTTGACTTATTTTCACGGGAGTCATCTCCTTAGATTCTTGAATCCCTGTCGAGTACAAGGATACCAAACATGCTAGGTTGCACCTTATGATTTGTGCAATGTTGTGATTAAGAGTTCAAACAACCTTTGCGAATATCTTGGAAATGGTTACCAACCAGCCGGCTGCTCTCGAATCACTCTCGCTGTACTTTGATGTCATATTTTTGCGCATTCTCAAATCAGTCTGAATGAAGACAATAATGTTAATGGGAAATCTAATGAAAAAGTTGACTATTAGCTGAACATTAGTTCACAAATAATATTCATTGTTTAAAGGGGTCCTATAATGCCATTTTTGTACAAGCTAATATGATTCTTTAGGGTCTAAATTAAAAGTTTATACTTTAATTAAAAATTATCATTAGTATACACTAATTTTACCTGGTCAAAAACAGCTCTGTTTTCAGCACGCTGTTTAAGTGCATGTGTCTTTAAATGATAATGAGCTTTGCTCACCCCTTTAACACAAAAAACATAACGCATTGTTCATTATAAACGTGGGATTATGAATTATATTGAGAACGTCGTACATAGAAAACATGCCGTAATGTACCCTGAGTGTAAACAGCCGCATTCACCGTGAAGCGTGCAGCAAGCGATTTGCAAAGATTAATATAAAGATTAATATAAAAGTTAATAAAATGTTACACTCACTTCTTTTTCTGGAGGTGCAGCAGGAACACGAATAGTTGGTAACGATTCTTTTTTCAGGAGCAGCTTCTTAGCAAAACCAGCTTTAGTCCGTTTTCAAAAACTTCCACTTTGAAACCCGTTTTCAAAAGTTTGCGTTTTCAGGCGCCCAAAACACTGATGTCACGTAAGCAAACAGCCAAAGCGCATAAATAGTTTTACATTTTTAGTAGAAAAAGGTGTCGTGTAAACAGCCCGAATATCTCTCAAGATCTCATCAGAGGAGGATTAAACAACTCCACTAACAGCATTACCAGCTTCACTTATTACTAACCAGACTGACTTTATTTCTGTCACACTTCTACAGAAGTTCTAATTGAGGATTAAGAGAGGTTTAGATGTTGATGTTTTATTGAAAATAATAGTTGGTTTGATTCCTCCATTATGGTGATTAGTGTTTGCTACAATTAGGCAGTTTGACTCTATAACATCAGTATTTGTCTGGCTGCTGTATCTGTTTATGATGAGAACAGCAAGACAAAATGTGATCAAATAATGTTGGCTTTTTTACAGTTGACTATACAGTTGTACTCACAAAGCAGCCTTATTTGCTGATCTCAGGAGAATTAATGATTATAGTAACACTGAATCTCAACAATGGTGACATGCTTCATGCCACAATGCATTCTGGGAGAATATAAAACTCACCCATGGCTCACAGAATGCATTGTGCCATTAAGCATGTCATCATTGTTGAGACTCATACACTGATTATTGATGTCTGTGTGTGAAAAAAGCTTGCAGGACTTCAAATGTGTAAATTGTGTTTTAAAACGTATTCAGATCTTCTGATTAAACTGTGCTGGACTCTTGCTGTAGAATAAAACAAAACTAATAACATATCACCCATATAAAACTCTTAAATTAAGATACTATGATGATTATGTTCTCGTCATCAATCAGCTGACAGCAACTTAACACATTTTCTCTTGCTGTTCTTGCCATAACAAACACAGTTACAGCAACCAAAGTTTATTTCAGTTTTTTCTTCAACCCCTGCTGACACTAACCAGATTCTTATATTTTTATTTGATTTTTTTGCTCCACAGACAAATAACATGCAGCGTCATGTATTACATGCTGTCAGTATATGGCAGGAACCCCCCCTCCCATCTCAGAGAGATACTCAGAGGAACTGAGGGAGTTGATCAGACAAATGCTCAGCTGTGACCGTAAAGACAGACCTTCAGCTGATGAGATTCTAGCAAAACCATTCCTGAAAGAAGCAGTAAAGAGAAATAAGACAGTTCCAGAAGCACTTGAGCAAAGGTTGATGAAGTCCATCAATGCCTTTATTAAGGCCTACGACAAGCACAATAAAGACTTTGAGGGTTTAGTTAGTGAGTGGGGGAAAATAACAGATTCGATGGAGTCTGCACATTATAATGCCACAGCGGGGGGTCTGGCAGGTTCAGTGATCGGTGCAGCTGGAGGAATCACTGCATTGGTTGGTTTAATTTTGGCACCGTTCACTCTTGGAGCGTCTCTGATTGTAACTAGTGTTGGTGTTGGAGTCGGAGTTGCAGGTGGTGTAACAGGTGCTGCCTCCAGCATTACTGATACAGTACAACAAAAATCATCCAGAGAGAGCCTTGAACAAATTCAGCAGAAGTATGAATCTGTAAGCGAACCCATTTTCACACCACTGAATACACTGAGAAAGGTACTGAGAAAAATTACAAAGTTCAGGGATTTTTTCAGCAACTCGGCTGTTGACAATGTACGAATGGCATGCAATGTAGACAAAAGAAACGTTTTGTGTGGCGCAGATCTCATGAATTTAGGTCTGTTGGCAAACATTGGTAGAATTGTTGCTCAGACTGCAAGAGTTGGACGAGTGGCAGCAGAAGCAGTCGCAGGTGTGTTGGGTGGACTAATAGTCATAGCTGACGTCGCCTTCATAGTGATGGATTCTGTAGACATTCACCAGATGAGACAGGGAAAAGTAGATGATCCAGAGAAGGTCAAATCCAATGCCCTCAAATCCATCGCTCACATGAGGAAAACACACAATGAGCTTTGCGATGTCCAGAAGGAAATAGAAAAAACAAGAGAGGAATTTAAAAAACATAAATTGGCAAGAGACAGAGAAATAGACAATGATTTAAATAGTTTAAAGATATAGATATGATTCCAGTTAGAGGCGCATGCGACATCTTGCTGATTTATCCATGAGCATGAGTGAAGCATGATTTTTTTTTTTTTTTTTTTTTTTTTTTTAATCTAAATAGTTAATATGTTGCTCATGATCAACCAGAATTCAAGAGTGTAGCCTGAGTTTTACGCAAAGTTTTATATATATATATACAAAAGTTAGTTCTAGTTTTTGATTCTGATTGGCTGAAAGCCTTTTCCAGCCATGCGATATTCTACCAGTATCAGCACTGGAACCATTTCACCGTTAATATCACTCAGCTTGCAGCATTTCTCACAGCGAGTGTCATGGCGGAACAGCAAACTTCCATAATTTTACAAATAATACCGTTTTGCCTCGGTGCTAGGTTTTGCCTCGGTGCTGTAAGCTCCGTCTTAGCCTCGTATTTCTTTGTTTTGAACCATCATTTACTACAATTTGTAGTTGTTTATACTAAATACAGCTTACCCAACATCTCAGATTGACATCGCTAGCATCCGTTACTACTAACACAACACGCTAATTCGCTACTGCTAGCCTGTTAACGCGCCACCCGTGCGCTCAGCTGTTTTATTTATTTATTTTTTCTCTCGCGCGCTCGCGCCTTTGAGTTCATAAAAGCTCAGGTAAGTAATAATCAGTCAACAAACACGGTGAGTAATGTCTTGTCCTGTTATTGTCACCTGCACTTCATGCCACATGTTTAGCATAGACTTCTCTGTTGGCAATGTAGGATTTATGTGATAAATGTAAGGAGACAGTTAGGCTGACAGAGAAGATTTCAGAATTAGAGACACGCATCCAAACTTTAATTGAGGATAGTAAGAGTGCTAGAGCTTTAGATACTATTTTGGATGCGCCTAGCATAGTGAACTCTTTACATGATTCGGTTCCAGCTGAAGTAGTGCCTGAGCAGCCGGGCAAATGGGTGACAGTGAGGGATCGCTCTAGTCGCGGATCAAAAAACCACTCTTCCGTTCCGATTACCACAACAAATCGATTTGCCCCGCTCAGTGAAACACCCACTGAGAATTCTGTTGATTGTGCCCTAGTAATTGGTGATTCGATCACACGGAACGTGAAAATAGAGACACCAGCGAACATAGTCACATGTTTGCCGGGAGCCAGAGCGCCTGACATCAAAGCAAATTTAAAAGTGCTGGCTAATGCTAATCGTAAATTCTCTAAGATCATTATTCATGTCGGCACTAATGATGTTCGACTCCGCCAGTCGGAGATCACCAAAATTAATATTAAAGAGGTGTGTGAACTTGCAAGTACGATGTCAGGCACTGTAATTTGCTCTGGCCCCCTTCCTGTTCGCAGGAGTGATGAGATAGTTAGTAGATTGTGTTCACTGAATCGCTGGCTGTCTGAGTGGTGTCCGTGTAATAATATAGAATTCATAGACAATTGGAAAAGTTTTTGGGGCAAACCTGACCTGTTGAAAAGAGATGGTATTCATCCCTCCTGGGATGGTGCTGCTCTTCTATCTAGTAATATGGCTCATAGTCTTAGAGCTCAAACATGACAAATTGGGCACCAGGTCAGGAAGCAGACAGACTGGCTAAACCAACCGTCTGCTAGCGGCCTCGCGTCACCCAGGTCAGATAAATCCCATCACATAGAGCCTCTTTCACCTAGCTATCATCATATAGAGACTGTGTCTGTTCCCCGATTTTGGAAATCCAAAAAATGTTTAAACCTATCTAAGGTTAAAAATTTAATTGATGTTCAACAAATAAAAAACAGCTATAATACAGATGAGCAAATGATAAAGCTTGGGTTGCTGAATATTCGATCGCTTACTTCAAAAGCACTCATTGTTAATGATATGATTTCAGATAATAACCTAGATGTGCTGTGTTTGACAGAAACCTGGCTAAAACCAAGCGATTACATTACTTTAAATGAGTCCACCCCGCAAGATTACTGTTATAAACATGAACCCCGTCTGAAACGCAAAGGGGGTGGTGTTGCTGTAATTTATAGTAATATTTTCAAAACCACTAAGAAATCAAGTTTCGAATATAATTCTTTTGAAGTGTTAGTGCTTAATGTAAAAATATATAGTAAAAATGATAAATCACGTTTGAGATTTGTGCTGGCTACTGTATACAGGCCACCAGGGCACCATACAGACTTTATCAAAGAATTTGCGGACTTTCTATCAGAGTTAGTATTGGCTGCAGATAAAGTACTAATTGTTGGTGATTTTAATATACACATCGATAATGAAAAAGATGCATTGGGTTTGGCATTTAAAGACATTGTAAACTCAATTGGAGTTAGACAACACGTGTCAGGACCTACTCATCGTCGTAATCATACTCTAGATCTAATAATATCACATGGAATAGATGTTGATGCCGTTGAAATTCTGCAGCAGAGCGATGACATCTCAGATCATTATCTAGTCTCGTGTAAATTACATTTAGCCAAGGCTGCAAAGCCGACTCCGTGTTACAAATATGTTAGACCTATCACTTCTGCTACTAAAGATTGCTTTATTAATAATCTTCCTGATCAGTTTCATCATTTTAGCATCCCGGATAGCTTAGAAAAACTTGATATTGCAACAGAAACTTTTAACTCTCTCTTTTCCAGCACTTTAGACACAGTTGCTCCTTTGCGCTTAAAGAAGATTAAAAAAAATAATAATCCAACGCCGTGGTACAACGAGCACACTCGGGCCCTTAAGAGAGCAGCCAGAAAAATGGAGCGCAACTGGAAGAAAACAAAATTAGAGGTATTTCGCATTTCATGGAAAGAGAGCTCGATTGCTTACAGAGAGGCTTTAAAAGCTGCTAGATCTGCTTATTTTTCAAACCTATTAGAAGAAAATAAACATAATCCTAGGTATTTATTTGAAACAGTGGCTAAACTAACGAAAAAGAAAGCTTCAAACACAGAAGGTTCCAAGCAGCACAGCAGTAATGATTTTATGAACTTCTTCACTTATAAGATTGATAATATCAGGGATAAAATTATAACTATGCAACCGTCTACTACAGTATCGCATCAGGCAGTGCATTGTAGTCTCCCTGAGGAAAAATTTGATTCATTCGTTGCTATAGGAGAGGAAGAATTTACTAAAATCGTTAAATCATCTAAATCTACAACATGTATGTTAGACCCTATACCGACTAAGCTACTGAAAGAGATGCTTCCAGAGGTCATAGATCCTCTTCTTAATATCATTAATTCCTCTTTGTCTCTAGGATACGTACCAAAAAACTTTAAGCTGGCTATGATTAAACCGCTTGTTAAAAAAATGCAACTTGATCCTTCAGAATTAGTCAATTACAGGCCGATCTCGAATCTACCCTTTCTGTCAAAGATACTAGAAAAGGCAGTATCTTCACAACTATGTTCCTTTCTAGAAAGAAATGATATCTGCGAGGATTTTCAGTCCGGATTTAGACCATACCATAGTACTGAGACTGCTCTCGTTAGAGTAACAAATGATTTGCTCTTATCATCCGATCATGGTTGTGTCTCTCTATTAGTGTTACTCGATCTTAGTGCTGCGTTTGACACCATTGACCACGACATTCTTTTAAATAGACTAGAAAACTATGTTGGCATTAGTGGAATTGCACTAGCATGGTTTAAATCATACTTATCTGACCGTTATCAGTTTGTAGCAGTAAATGAAGAGATGTCTTATCAATCACAAGTTCAGTATGGCGTACCACAGGGCTCAGTACTAGGACCGCTGCTGTTCACTCTGTACATGCTGCCATTAGGAGATATCATTAGGAAACATGGAATTAGCTTCCACTGTTATGCCGACGATACTCAGCTCTATATTTCTTCAAAACCTAACGAAACTTACCAATTCACTAAATTAACAGAATGCATAGCTGATATAAAAAACTGGATGACTCGTAATTTCCTACTTCTAAATTCTGAAAAAACAGAGATTCTAATTATTGGACAAAAAACTTCCTCACGTAATAACCTAGAATACTGTCTAACACTTGATGGCTGCTCTGTTAAGTCTTCGTCGTCGGTTAGGAACCTGGGTGTGCTCTTTGATACCAATCTTTCATTTGAAAGTCACGTGTCTAGTATCTGTAAAACCGCATTTTTCCATCTTAAAAATATATCTAAATTACGTCATATGCTCTCATTGACAAATGCGGAACAATTAGTCCATGCGTTCATGACCTCAAGGCTAGATTATTGTAATGCTCTACTGGGTGGTTGCCCTGCACGCTTAATAAACAAACTGCAGCTGGTCCAAAACGCAGCAGCTCGAGTTCTTACCAGAACCAGGAAGTATGACCATATTAGCCCGGTTCTGTCAAAACTGCACTGGCTCCCTATTAAACATCGCATCAATTTTAAAATATTGCTGATTACTTACAAAGCACTAAATGGTTTAGCTCCGCGGTACTTGAGCGAGCTCTTAACGCATTATACTCCTTCACGTCTATTGCGATCTCAAAATTCCGGCCAGTTGATAATACCTAGAATATCTAAATCGACTGCTGGCGGTAGATCCTTTTCCTATTTAGCACCAAAACTTTGGAACAGCCTTCCTACCATTGTCCGGGAAGCAGACACACTCTGTCAGTTCAAATCTAGATTAAAGACACATCTCTTTGACATAGCGTTCACATAATACATTATAGACTTCTATAATTCAATATTAGGCTGCATAGATTAGGTCAGCTGGAACCGGGAACACTTCCCATAAATCCTGATGTACTTGTTACATCATGAGAAGAATGGCATCTACGCTAATTTTAGTGTCTTTGTTTATCCCAAGGTTTTCCCGCAGCCTGCCGGATCCAGGCCGTTTCCAGATCTGATGAAGGACCTTCGCCTGGACCCGATGTCAATGCAGTGCTGAAGGGCCAACTAGTCTCTCCCTATGGAGGATCCCTTTCCCACTCTACAGATAACGCGTCGTCGGGAAAACTCAATTTGCGTATCTACCCCGAATTGATAAAATAAAATAAAATTCTGAATCAAAACTATAAGGAAACACCAGTAATTTGTTTAGGCTTGGTTTGTAGGGAATTCCAAACCTGCACACATATATTCAAACGCACATAACTATAGAACCCGTTCTTAATGCGCATCTGAACGCCATCAGCGTTTCTCACAGGTTCGCTAAAGTCTGTGTAGAGAGAATGGTGTCGTCTTGGCGGCCCTAATTTAAAAACAAATGATCGTTGCGACGGAAGCGAATCAATCAAAACTAACTTTAGCTGGAAAATAACTTTATTAAAGAACCGCTATAAAGCCAAAACAATCTTACGTTAAATTATACATTTATCTCTGTAAAGCTGCTTTGAGACAATCTACATTGTTAAAAGCGCTATATAAATGAAGATGACTTGACTTGACTTGTGTCACGTAATGTAGTTTTAAGAGTTTTTAGGCGAGAATGTAGTTATTTAGACCTCAAATATACAACTTATATATAAACATAGCATATATTTTACAATTTGTTTAGACGTTTTCAGAGATATGAGCTCCTGACTGTCAGCGGTTGTTCAGTGCTCATGTAGCCGCAAGAACAGCTTAATCTCCGCCACTCCTTCAGGAATTTACCGTTGGCTGTTCAGATAGTGTTGAAAAATTAGGTATTTTACGTATATCAAGCAGACAATCTTTGGACTTATTAATCTATTACTTGTTCCAGAGCAAATCGATTTGGCTAAGGGCAAAGTTAAGTTTCATAACTTTATATTTTTATTTAGCTAAAATTCTTTACTGTTTGCTTGTTTATTTCTTATTGTTTAAATTTCATCTTTATCTTTTTTCAATAAATAATTTGAATAACATGCCATATTTGATATTGAGAAAGGGTCCATTAGTGATTGTGATTTAGACTTCAGTGAGAGTTAGCTACATTATTACACCATTAGATGGCTGCAAAGACTTTTATGTTGAAAGGGACTGAAACAAGGTTGTAAACAATAAGACAAATGTGTGCAAAAATGCATTGACTGTTATATAAAGTAGCGGTGCGATATGGCTCTATATCAGCATGGGTGTGATTGCCTGCGGATCTCAACCGATATATATACAGTATATATAGTGTTTAGCTTTTATGGATTGCTATTAGTTATCTATTATTATTATTAGTTAATTAAATATAAGTATTTAACCATGTGTGTTTTATATTAGTTTTTAGTGATTTGTGGGTAAAAAAAAAAAAAAAAAAAGTATCTAAACAATTCCAAGGGAAATCTCAAGTACACATATTACGATAATATTCTTCTTCAGATTAATGTCTTATTAATACACTTACTACTCAATATAATCATTTCAGAAAGACTCGACTGTATTCTTAATTGTTGTTGTTGTTGTTATGACGCTGATTATGTTTTACAAATCATTTGTCACATATTAATTGCTATATTTCACTGCCTATGACCTTAAATGTAAAATAGAGGTTTAATAAATAATTAGAATAGTATATATATATATATATATATAAAAAAAGTTTTTATGTGTAATGTATATTCTGGTTTGTTTTTCACTCTGTTTGCTCTTGTTCATATATTAGTTCCCTTGGTAACTTATTCACTCTCTAGTTTGTTGCTATGGTTAATCATTGATAATCAGATTCTGAATGTGTTCTTCTAGTTCCCTTTGTTTGTTCCTTGTATTAATATCAAGTCAAGGTAATCGGTTCTCGTTAATGTCAATGTTAAGTCTGGATAAGTGTTGTCTCCTTTTGTATTCCTGTGTTTTGAGTGATTTTGGATTATTAAATAAATCTTATTTGAGTGTAACTCCTTTGTCGTGCTTTTTGACTAGTAATCCCTGCTTCCGCTGGCCAACCATATTTCTGGAGATAAATACATGTTAACATATGTTAACATAGGATATATAGAAAATTGTAGCATTGGTGCATGTTGATTCAGAGTTTGCATCATCTGAAGTCTTCACAGGAGTTGGCGCCATCTCTTCAGAAGTGTTGGGCATCTGAAGTCTTCATAAGAGGCTGGATCCAAACTGGAGCTGACATACTGTCTAGTTACCTCAGGATGGGCATCCCGAGATAAAACAGAGAAGCAAATAGAAAAATATAGCTGTGAGCAGCGATGACTACTGCCACCCCGGTGCCTATAGTTTACCCTACCACCGTCTTGGGCCCGTCATCGCATATATATATATACACACACTGCTCAAAAAAATTAAAGAAACACTTTGAAAACACATCAGATCTCAATGGGGAAAAATATCATGCTGGATATCTATATGCTACATGCTCCTACTGAGACGACGGATGGTGTCCTGGGGTATTTCCTCCCAGATCTGGACCAGCGCATCACTGAGCTCCTGGACAGTCTGAGGTGCAACCAGGTGATGTCAGATGGACCAAAACACAATGTCCCAGAGGTGTTCTACTGGATGTAGGTCAGGTGAGCGTGGTGGCCCTTCAATGGTATCATTCCTTCATCCTCCAGGAACTGCCATCCCGATACCTAATGGCAGTCAGGGTGCCATTGTCTAGCCTGCAGAGGTCTATGCGTCCCTCCATGGATATGCCTCCCCAGACCATCACTGACCCACCACCAAACCGGTCATGCTGAACGATGTTACAGGCAGCATAACATTCTCCACGGCTTCTCCAGACCCTTTCCTGTCTGTCACGTGCTCAGGGTGAACCTGCTCTCATTTGTGAAAACCACAGGGCACCAGTGGCGGACCTGCCAATTCTGGTGTTCAATGGGAAATGCCAATCGAGCTCCCTGGTGCTGGGCAGTGAGCACAGGGCCCAGTAGAGGACGTCGGGCCCTCAGACCACCCTCATGAAGTCTGTTTCTGATTGTTTGGTCAGAGACATTCACACCAGTGGCCTGCTGGAGGTCATTTTGTAGGGCTCTGACAGTGCTCATCATGTTCCTCCTCGCACAAAGGAGCAGATACCGGTCCTGCTTATGGGTTAAGGACCTTCTACGGCCCTGTCCAGCTCTCCTAGAGTAGCTGTTTGTCTTCCTGGAATCTCCTCCATGCTCTTGAGACTGTGCTGGGAGACACAGCAAACCTTCTGGCAATGGCACGTATTGATGAGCCATCCTGAAGGAGCTGGACTGCCTGCGCAACCTCTGTAGGGTCCAGGTATCGCCTCATGCTACCAGTAGTGACACTGACCCTAGCCAAATGCAAAACTGGTGAAAAACAGTCCGAAAAGATGAGTAGGGAAAAAATGTCAGTGGCCTCCTCCTGTAAAACCATTCCTGTTTTGGGGGTTGTCTCACTGTTGCCCATCTAGTGCACCTGCTGTTAATGTCATTAACACTAAAGCAGCTGAAACTGATTACCAACCCCCTCTGTTACTTAACTGACCAGATCAATATCCCAGGAGTTTAACTGACTTAATGCTATTCTCTGATTAAAAAGTGTTCCCTTTATTTTTTTGAGCAGTGTATATACTAATATGTGTATATATACAGTACTGTGCAAAAGTCTTAGGCATCTTAATACCCCCCCCCCCCCCCCCCCCCCCACACACACACACACACACACACACACAAAAAAAAACAAAAAAAAAAACATTTAAGCCAGTTATTTATATCTTTTGCTGTAGTGCAGGACGATTCAACCTCTACTGACAGTTTTTAATGTTTTATCAGACAATACCTACTCAAGAATTTGCTTTCGGGATTCGGGACAACGGCTTAGATTCCGTCTGGTCACCCTAAGTTACACTATAGGGTTAGGGTTAGGATCTCGGTAAACGTGTAATTTCTTTCAATATAGAAATACCTCATTGATAACTGACAGTATTACTGACGTCATAACGACAGCAAAACATAGTTTGCGATATGGAGCGCTTTTTATTCTGACCTAAACGTTAGTCCAACCACAGTTGTCCTTCTGGCGCCATGGAAACGTCAAAGCCTCGTCACACTTGTCCATATATGGTATTTACAGGCTCTTCCGACTTTTGATGTATGCAAGTCCAGGATATTTATTTATTTTGTTGTTGTTGTTATTTTTCACTGAAAGAAATACAACAACGCTTAATTTCCCTGATCATGTATGTATAAGTTCTGCAATAAATAATTAAAAAAACAGGCTCTTCCGACTGAAGATAGGATGTAACCCTACATGGATATAATTACAAAAAGTAGCCTACTAGTTATTCTAGCATGCAGTATTTTGTTTTAAACAGATGTAAGTTAATCTCTTAATCAAATAAAATGCGTCTGTAACATTTAAAGATGATTGCACACACTTTGTACTAATTTCCCAAAATGTATTGATATGCCAAACTATTTAAAGACTTTAATTTTTCTTTTCTTTAATAAAAAACAAACAAACCAGGAGCCACCAGAAAATACATTATTTTCTTCCCTTTGAAGAACACATTGTGCAGTTCTACCAGAAAGACTCGGGAGGCAAAATAACGTAACAAGTATGCATTTTTTAACAGCCCAGCAAGCAAGTATTGAGATATAAAGTTCTTTGGCATTGGCCCCATGCGTAGCTCGCAATCCTCTGCATTTCCTGCCTGAAGACGAAGGCAGGGGCGCAGCCGACCCCCTGTGAGGTATGGGGAGGGACCATCCTGGTGGTGGTGGGGAGGATGAAGGGGAATGTAGGCGTCAGCATCTGTGAACTCAGACATGTGTAAGTACAGATTTTTTTTACTACAAGTTTTAGAACACGATTGGATAATGAAAAATGCAAAAGTTTTTTTTTTTTTTTTTTTAAACACAATTAAGAAAATAAACACAAAAAGAGACTGGGTATTGTGCAAAAAACTTAATGAACAAAAGCAAGAAAAAAAGAAAAAAAACCCCCTCAAAAATAAACTTCCAAGTGAGAGTACAGGTGACTAGGCTGTCATGCTGAAAGCTGGTTGGGATCTGGGGACTTAGGCATAACATGTAGGAATTCACTGGCAGGCTCCCATGTGTCATCCCAGGTTTTGCCACTGTAAAATATCATAAGTGCACAACATTTCATTAGAACACAGAGGAAAAAAATAATAATAATCACTGTTGGGTTAAATTTAGAGAGTTTCTTGAAATGTATTGATGCTTGTTAAAGTAGCATTAACTCTGGTTAAGCCCAGTGGTGGAATGTAACTGAGTACATGTACTCAATTTACTTAATAACAAATTTGAGGTACTTGGACTTAATTGGTGTATTTTCATTTAGCACTTTTTTTATACAACATTGCATCTCACAGGAAAATATGGTACTTTTTCCTAAACTACAATTGTCTGGCAGCTCTAGTTACACAATTTTCCATTCAGTTTCTGTACATTGAAAGCCATGTATTTCCAAATTTACTGATTTCCAAATGTTTCTGATGAACTGAGGGATTAAGTTGTCATTAGTGGGATGAGGAAAATGTTATGTCATCTACAACAGTTTAGAACACAGATCTTATGTTTGATGTTCTTATGTTCCTTTGAAAATAACATTTCCAGCACATACAACAGGATTCTCCATCTTAGAAAAACTAACTTTTGACACATAAGAGTTTCAGATGCTGAAAAATTACCTTATGTGTGCATGAATCACTGCTACTTTTGTAATGCATTACCGAGTGGATGTCCTGCAGGCTCAATAAATAAGCTAGTTCAGAGCTAGAGCAACAGAAAACATGATCACATCAGGACCATTTTATTGTCCATAAATTGTCTGTCTGTCAGCTAATTTTAGAATTCTATTAATTACTCAGAAAGCACTGAATGGTGCAGCTCCTCATTACCTATAATCCATTGTGTTAATCACAAAATTCCAGGATATTACAAATAGAATATTCTAAATGAAGACAAGGAGGTAGATCATTCTCCCATTTGTCTTTAAAATTATGGAATAGTCTTCCGAGCATTCCAAATTAGGACACACTCTCTCAGTCCAGACTAAAGACAATCCAGAGATATTTGTCTTTAATTCAAATTTCAATTCAATTCAAATTTATTTGTATAGCGCTTTTCACAATACATATTGTTTCAAAGCAGCTTTAGTCTGGACTGAGAGAGTGTGTCTGAATTTGGAATGCACGGAAGACTATTCCATCATTTTTCATCATCGGAATGCATGTCCTAAAGATTACAAGGGCCTACCTGATGGATCTAGCTCTTCCAAATGCCTCTACCACATCGCTATTTGCTTCTGAGTACTGACAATCGACCTCACTCCAGTTTCTCTAAAGACTACCTCAGAGGATGATTTACTGACGGGATCAACTACAGGACCAGGGAGTTTTCTCTTGCCACAGACAACACTGACATGAACATCCATGCTGCTTGCAAGAAACCAGTTGAACTTTGCCTACATTGTACTAGTCATGGAATGGACTAATTTCCATTGCAATGGAATTAAATAATTAATAAAACATAACTTACCACACAGTGCAAGGCAACCAGTGGACTCTCAATTCGGCTTTCCCCTACACACACAAACACAAGTAATAAGTATTCTAACTGTTTAAGCAATCAATGAATAGGGCATAACATATTGTTGTATTATCCTTGAAAGGTCAGAATCAGTCATTGAGATAAGAAAGCAGCCTAACAGAACATATTTTACCTTATTTATCCGTTCCCCAGTTATACGATCAAAAAGGAACACCTTCTGCCTACTACATTTTCGGCAACCTGAAAAAATGAAAAAACAAGGAAAGCTTATTAAACCATGAATGCCATGCTTTGTAGCTGAATCAGTCCATATTTATAATTTCACATGTGAGGCGATATGCAGTCCTTTCCATTCATGTCAAAGTGAATTTGTCCCTGAATTTATGTCAATCAAGCAAAAAGTACAGGATTGGTTTTCCCAAAGTCCTCTTAGCTTAAGTCAGGGATTGACATTAACCACCGCCCTTGGACATTGGCCACAGCTAAATAACTAGATACTGTGAACTGGCTACCAATGATTCGGTAAGCCGATGAATCTAATTTACATTAAGTCAACTGTGACTGGGAGCAAATTTATTAACAGTGTAGAGCAGTGGTTCTCAACTCCAGTCCTCGGGACCCGCTGCTCTGCACATTTTGTATGTCTCCCTTATTTAACACACCTGAATCAGATCATCAGCTCGTTAAGAGAGACTCCATGAACTGAACTGAACTGAGTGTGTCAGATAAGAGAGACATACAAAATGTGCAGAGCAACAGGTCCCGAGGACTGGAGTTGAGAACCACTGGTGTAGAGTAAGTATGTACTATGCAAAAAGTTACCTTTTCTTCTGTTCTTCACACGTGGCCCCTCCGGACTCAAAGACGTGGGAATGGAAGAGGCAGATGGATGAGAGACAGAGGCAGAATAGTGTGAAGAGGTAGAGGTGTTTGTCCTTTTCATTTGTCGCAAAGACAGTGGAGGTGGCGAAGAAACTGAAGGAAGAATAGTTGTAAAAGTAGAAGAGGAAGTAGGAAAGAGAGAGGTTGGAGAGAGTTGGGAAGACAGAGGAACAAGGTCAAGAACAAATACTGTCTCAGACTCCTTGAGAGTCACGGTTTGACTCTCCTCCGCGGTTTGACTCTCCTCAGCGGTTTGACTCTCCGCCGCCGCGGTTTGACTCTCCTCCGCGGTTTGACTCTCCTCCGCGGTTTGACTCTCCTCAGCGGTTTGACTCTCCGCCGCCGCGGTTTGACTCTCCTCCGCGGTTTGACTCTCCTCCGCGGTTTGACTCTCCTCCGCGGTTTGACTCTCCTCCGCGGTTTGACTCTCCTCCGCGGTTTGACTCTCCGCCGCGGTTTGACTCTCCTCCGCCGCGGTTTGACTCTCCGCCACGGTTTGACTCTCCTCCGCCGCAGTTTGACTCTCCTCCGCCGCGGTTTGACTCTCCTCCGCGGTTTGACTCTCCGCCGCGGTTTGACTCTCCTCCGCCGCGGTTTGACTCTCCTCCGCCGCGGTTTGACTCTCCTCCGCGGTTTGACTCTCCGCCGCGGTTTGACTCTCCTCCGCGGTTTGACTCTCCTCCGCAGTTTGACTCTCCGCCGCCGCGGTTTGACTCTCCTCCGCGGTTTGACTCTCCTCCGCGGTTTGACTCTCCTCCGCCGCGGTTTGACTCTCCTCCGCCGCGGTTTGACTCTCCTCCGCGGTTTGACTCTCCGCCGCGGTTTGACTCTCCGCCGCGGTTTGACTCTCCTCCGCAGTTTGACTCTCCGCCGCCGCGGTTTGACTCTCCTCCGCGGTTTGACTCTCCTCCGCGGTTTGACTCTCCTCCGCGGTTTGACTCTCCTCCGCGGTTTGACTCTCCGCCGCCGCGGTTTGACTCTCCTCCGCGGTTTGACTCTCCTCCGCGGTTTGACTCTCCTCCGCGGTTTGACTCTCCCCCGCGGTTTGACTCTCCGCCGCCGCGGTTTGACTCTCCGCCGCCGCGGTTTGACTCTCCTCCGCGGTTTGACTCTCCTCCGCTGTTTGACTCTCCGCCGCGGTTTGACTCTCCTCCGCCGCGGTTTGACTCTCCTCCGCGGTTTGACTCTCCGCCGCTGTTTGACTCTCCTCCGCCGCGGTTTGACTCTCCTCCGCGGTTTGACTCTCCGCCGCGGTTTGACTCTCCTCCTCCGCAGTTTGACTCTCCTCCGCCGCGGTTTGACTCTCCTCCGCCGCGGTTTGACTCTCCTCCGCCGCGGTTTGACTCTCCTCCGCGGTTTGACTCTCCGCCGCGGTTTGACTTTCTGGTTGCTGTGCTGTGGAGGTTGCTATAATACAAATTTACTTTCATTTAAAATCTGTACATATTAACAAAGAAATATAGATGTATTCTAAATATTCATAATTTCTAAACCAAAACATTACTTACATTTTGTCAAGATAAATTCATAGGCCCTCCGCATCTTCTCCAAAAGAATTTTAGTGACAGGAGTGGGGTCCAGATGGGTGATTATTTCTGCAACCCATTTATTCGAAGCCCTTTTATCTGGCTTGCCAATAAATAAAATCGGCTTGTATCCCACAGCTTCAAGTTTACTCACCTGAAATGAACAAAAGCAGTAATAACACATTAGTTAAACAAACCCACTGAATTATTCTAAACATCAATACTGTATAAAGCAATTTTAATTTAAGGACATTTAATGGAGTTGGAGTACAATGCAAGAAAATGTGTCGTAACCTGTTTCATTATAATTATTTTAGAAGAAACATTACTGAATAATGAACTGTATACAATCAATGGCCAGTTTCAGATATAGCCAGAGGTACTCCTGCAGTTTCTGCCATTGCCATCATGACTTACTTACTTGACAGAGAACACAACTTATTGTTTCTCTTTAGCACAATTTATAGGTAAAGATGGATTCTTCTATGAATTAAATAATAAGACTATGTTTTTAAAGGCCAGATCACATTGGTACTTGTCTGATATTCAGTATGAGAAAAACACGGGCATTCAACTTCACGTAACACTAACTTGTGAAATATTAATACTTTTACTTACTGCAATACGGGCAGAATCAATTATACGCCCAGCATTTCTGCATTTAAGGACAGATTTCCCCCATTGGCTATCCAGTGACACCACTTTTTCTTTAATTTTCTTTTTGGTGGACAGGCTTGCAAAACAGACATGGCAAGTTTTCCTGCTTGCCTGATTGGGAGTCTGGCAAGAAGGGCAGGGCCTGAATTTTGGCCTTGTCATGACTAGACACCAAATATACACAAAAACAGACAGAAAGACTCACAACAAAGAGATGGACAGATAAAACAAATATATATGTGTAAACAGAGATAGAGAGAGAGAGAGAGAGAGAGAGAGAGAGAGAGAGAGAGAGAGCGAGAGAGCGAGAGAGAGAGACTGATGAGTACAGGTTAACAAGACGGACGTGGCTCTTAAAAGTGCCTTTGTTTGTGTGTGTGTGTGTGTGTGTGTGTGTGTGTGTGTGTGTGTGTGTGTGGTGTGGGGTTAGAATAAAATGAAATTGAAGCTGCCAAATTTGAAGGACCTAAAGGAAAAAACAACAACAGATTTGAACATTTTACACCAGTATTCTCTTCATCTGTGTTGCCAGAATGGGCTAGAGTGTATTGATTTTATACAGTTCAATAAACAAGAAGTTAATATTGTTAATTACATTTTAGACCAAAAAAATTAATAATGTAAGTTTTGCTCTATTTCGCCAAAAAAAGCCAAAGCCACAGCAGAACTTTTAAATATATATACCCATATATATATATATGAATCAGTCAATAAGTTATACTTATTACATTAATTATACACATTGTTTTATTTCATATTGAAAACTTGTGATGAGCCACAAGGTTGTAGTTATGAATTAATCTGTATTGTTTATTACAGATTTATTTGGGTGTTTATTATATAATTTTGTGTGGATTTTAAACAATTACTGGGCTGTAAAACAAACCAATCTGGCAACACCGTTCTTCATCTGAACATTTATAATGTTGGATAATAATTGTGGGCCAATGTAATACTGGAAATCTTACATTCCCCTATAATTGTACCTTGCATGATTATATGCGACAAAAATTAACTTTCAGTATTTGATTAGCTAACTTTGCTAGCCTGCACATTTGGTGTAGCAAGCTATATGTTTTTATAATGTCTTCATTATCAGTTATCTTCAATATCATTTACCGTCATAAGAAAAAATTGCCACCTTACACGTCTAAAGGTTCTAAACACAACTTATTGTCCTGATTCAAAAGTTTTTGATGTGTACATTTAAGAATAGTATCCATCTCTATTAATTAACTCTTCTACTTACCGAGTGGAAAATCGCAACGGACCTTGGGATCGCCCCATACAGTGACGTCAGCGTTATTAATTAAGAGGATTTAATAAATATAAATAAATAAATAAATAAACAAAACTTTGATTAATTGAACACAATCGTAGCATATTATATTTATTAACATCAACAAACAACCTCCGATAAAAATACGTTATCCAGCATGCTCTAAGCAGTGTTACCTATGGCAAGAAAACGCTTAAATGCTTACTTGAACGCGCCATGGAGTGTTGTTAAACTCACCTCTGAATGCCGTGTTACCTGCAGTTGAGCGTTGTTTTGGTTAAACTCACCTCTGAATGCCGTTGCTCACCATGTGCGTTGTTAAACTCACCGCTGAATGCTGTTGCTCACCACAATGAGCGTTGTTAAACTCATCGCTGAATGCTGTTGCTCACCATATGCGTTGTTAAACTCACCGCTGAATGCAGTTGCCTATGAACGCGCTAAACCTTTGCGCAGAGGGCACTTTGATATCAGATTGCGAGAGGTTTTGAACATCACAAACTAGTTGGAGGGCCAGATAAAGATAATCTGGGGGCTGCCATTTGACTAGCCCTGGCATAGATCATTTACTGTAGATTATTCCTTTTAATTTTGTATTTATTGTAGTCTCGACCCATTCATCGCAGACAACGGGCTGCGTTATGCTTACCCAAAACGTCAAATTTCAACGCCGCAGGCTCCAGTTCAGAGTTCTATAGAAGTCTATCGGACTACCCTGCACGTTGAAAATTGACGCTAAAGGTATACCCAGATCGTTGAAAAGTGACGCCAAGGGGTCCTGGCCAAGCGTCCATATGTGACGAGTTGGGAGTGAGAATGTGTTGTTTTTAGAGTGTGCCCGGCTCTGTGCGCACACACAGAAAACAGCTCGCAAGTTCGAGTCTTCTTGCGCTTGATGTTTAAACTGACAGTACTTAAAACCATGCAAATGATAAACTTTTACTCTATGCTGGTTAAACTTTGCAATTAATCCGCGAATCACAAGCGTTATGGGCTGGGGGGCAGCTGGCCCGTACGGATCATGAATCACGAATCAACTACCTATTCTTGACATCCCACATCCTGCGATGTGACTATTGTGGATGCGCACACAAAAAATATCGATGCTAAAACGATACATTGTGCAGCCCTACTTGACATTACAGAGGAGATTCCTTGATATCCACTTTGATATCAATGTAAGTGACGCCTTTGTATGTGCCCTTGGTTCCATACTCAAACACACTGCCGTTCTTGCAGGTCATCTTCACTGTGCCAGTGTAAGGCAGGTCAAAAGTGGCTCTGCCAATAGTGATTGAAACATGCAGCTTCTTCCCTGGTGGGACTTCTAAATCTGTAGACAGAGTTTCGGTTCTCTCATCTGTGTACTCCTGACCGTAAGTGCTTTCATTTCCAATGGTGACACTGGATCCTGCAGTACCTTCAGCAATCTCTGGAATCCCAGCCTTCACTTCCATACTAAATGTTGCAGATAAACTTCCACTCACAGACCATGAAGATGTTTTGATCACTTTCTTTGAGGTTTCAATTTTTTGTTTTTGTGTGGTGGAGGAGTCGTTCCTGAAAGTGAGGGATTTGATTTCTTCTACTGTCACCTGTGGTATCAGTTGTTGGAGAGTGGGATAGTGGACATCGGTGAGAACTGCTGATTCAACTGCTTCGAGAAACATGAATCCCATGCAGTCAATGTCATGACCACCTCTTCCTACAACTCCCAAACAATATCCAGAGCCGACATCCATGGGAAATTCTCTTCTTAAACCCTGGCTTGTCATCTTTGCAAAAAATTCTCTCCCCTGACTGGTCTTGAATTTGATGGCTCCAAGACGTGTTCCTTCTCTGTTCGCCCACAGGGACAGTGAGGTGAAACACTCACCAGGCTGGAACTTGAACTCTTGATACGGTCCTTGTGCATCAAAGGTTAGACTTCGTCCACCAAATTCATCAACTCTCCCATCTGTAAGCCAGACCTTGACAGCCTTCACCTGCGATTCTCCTTCCCAGACTCCGATCTTCTCTAAAGTGGCACCGTTGTCCACACCAGTAAATGAGAATGGATTACCTCCATGTCCACCAATTTGTTGAAGAGTTGTTGTGTCAGACATCAAATCTGAAAATAATATAAATATACATTTTTATAATTTTATATTAATTATATAAATTTAATTATATAAATTTAATATAAAAATAATATCAGATCAGAATTAGCATCAGCTTTACAACTTTATTGCAGTGTTTCCCAGCCCAGTTTCTGGAGACACAACAACAGCACACGCTGGACTTCTTTCTTAAATTATCCATTCATTTCGGGTCTTGGAGTATCTACTAATAAGCTGACTTGAATCAGGTGTGTCTGAATAGGCAAGCATGCTAAATGTGCAGTTCTGGCATTCCTCTGGGAACAGAGTTGGGAAACATTAGCCGCTTTTCCACTGTCAGGCCGAACAGATCTAACTGTGGTAAGGAATGGTTATATGGCCTGTAGGGCTGAGCAAATATGGGCAGAACTCTTTACTGCCCTAGGACTTCAAAAAGCCTTTTAAAGGTATACATGTGAATTAAACGTGGCACAATGGCCTTCATCATCACAGTATGCTAATGCCTATCTAGTGCAAGGGATTCATCAATATGCTGATTGAGGACTGTTGGGACACTCCAGGCACAGGACGGTTCTGCCGGGAGAGACAGAGTCGTTTGCACCTCATTGACACGTCTGTACCATTTGTCTGTATATTTAAACGCAACTTAACTTTGCCTGCTTTAAAACCAGAGAAACTGATAATTTTGCAGTGGTCTCTTATTTTTTTCCAGAGCTGTATATATGTGTGAACATACATTCACATTTATATGGGAACATGTATGTGTAATATATGTAAACAAAGGATAAAACTTTGTGAATATTACATGTAATGCTATTTTTGTCTTCATTTATATATGCATTTAATATACAGCCATGCATGGTCAATGCATATATTGCAGTATATTGACAAATATAAGCACTAGTTTCCCATATATGGAAATGTATTATGAAATATATCACATTTTCTGTATATTCCCATATCTATTTTTTATTTTTTATTAAAGGGGTGATGAACTGAGAAATCAAATTTTCCTTGAGCTTTTGACATATAAGAGATCATCATACTATAATAATATCCTGTAAGTTTCAGAACTGAAAACTACCTTGTTAGTCCAATAAAAGCTTTTATAGACATCAGGCTCAGCAAACGACTCGTTTTTCAAAGTGGGGAACTATGACGTCAAAGAGGATAAAACACCGCCTCCACAAAAGAAGATCAACGCCTACTTCAACACGGCCTGTTTAGCCCCGCCCACCGATTCGCCCAAACATGCTAAATAACATAGGACGACATGATGATTGCTAAACCGGATCGAGCTACTTCCAAGCAATAAACATGCTGTTTACTAAATATTGTGCAGTGCCTGGTTGTGGAAGAAGACAGTCTGCATAAGCTTCCTTCGGATTCCAGCATGGTTAAACTTTATTAAATCAGTCAATCACAATTTCCCGACGGATCTGCCAGCAACATGTAAGTAACCATGTGTATTCTAATGCCTGATCTGCGATCAGTGATTTCTGATGTGTAATTATTCAAGTTCAGATATCTTTCTCTTAAAATCGTTCAATACTGTTTATGCATCAGTGACTAAACGATCAACTTCACATAATTTCTCGCAGTATTATGAAAATAATCTTTTTTAAACTGTTATTAAATTATATACAGAAAGCGATCAAAGAACGATCCCTTTCCAATCGCCCAAGCTGTCAATCAAACAGCACAGCGCGAGCCGCGAGAGCTTATCTGGACACTTACCAAACTCGTGATGAAACAATGACACTGTTACACTACACAACGAAGCTCTTACTGTGTATTCACATCGTGTTTGCATTGTGATTTGGTGTAAGCATTTGTGAGAGTGCAAAAATTGCGTTGCAATGATAAGATCTTTATTCATGCGATCAACAGACTGTCTGTCATCTGCTCAGTCAAAGCTCATCATGCTGCAACCTTTCATGTGATGGAATAGATTTAAATATAATGCTTTAAACGATACTTTTCACGATTTGTTAATCTCGATAGCTGTAATAGTAAAAACGTAGTAGGCTAAAAGTTTTCGAGAGAGTTCATGTAATACTAGCTATTTCATATGCAAGCATGTCAGCCAATCACAGCAGTGGGCGTTTGCACTGCAGTCTCACAGCAGACACGCCCCTTAAAACGGAGCGTTCAAATCTGAGGCTGAAATCAGGCTTGGAAAAATGGCTTTTATTTATAAATTATGACAATTTTTGATGTAAAAATCATACTAACATTATAAGGGCACCCCAGGCAACATTATAAAATAATAAAACAATCCAGTTCATGACCCCTTTAAAGGGTTTATACACTCTTATTGGATATTTTTATTTCAGAAATGTTGGGGCCTGCAGGAATTGCAAAAATAAAAATTTTCAAAACATCTTACATATCGGTTTGAATTATCAACACTCAGTTCACTGAGGATTGAAGTGTGGTTATATCATGCCAAGATCATTAGAGCTGCCTGAGCAAAACGTGGCTCAAAAATTCATAAAGTAATTTACTGACTCACATTTCATTCGAGGAAGATGCACCATGCTGTCGTCACTGATGTCAGAGTCACAATGAATTTGTTAGTGTCTCTTAATCCAGTCTCAGTCAGAGATGTGCTGTCAGACTCTTCAAAACCTACAGAGAGAAGTGACACAAATCAGGATGAGTAGATCCTCACCATGTCTTCCAGTAAAATGTAAAACGCGGTATGTTTGTACAGAATACGAGACAGAGTTCTTTAGTAACTAGATTTAGTAAAAATCTATATACGACAAAAGAATTACAGAAATAAACTAGATTTTTTGAATTACAGAAATCTAGAATTACAGAAATAATGGATTCTAAACCTTAAATAAATTCCACAGTCAAGAGCTTGAAGCATATGAGGGAGAAATCAAAATTGTGCTTTGTTGGTTTTGCATTCTTGTAGATAATTTCTTGTTAGTATAGCTATGTAACTTTTTTTATTTTACTACCCATCAAGAGCCAGCTGATGGGTCACTGGTGTTCAGAGGGCTCCTGATTGTCCTATGGTGACAACCCCACAGACTTCTTCCAAGCATGCTTTGTAAGTTACGTATTTTCTCAAAGGACCATGACAACATAATTATTTTATTATTTGATATTCCAGGGATCCAGAGTGCACCGGTGCACCTAACGTCCTCGCATCCGCTGCCTCTCCACGAACTAAGCGTTTGTTCTCCTTTGACGGAACTCACACTCATGGGAACTCACACTCTTCTCTCACGCGGTGCCACAGCTCGCACAACACTACAGCCCTGCTTAATTGTGACGACGGAGGACAGAATTAAACATTCAAACGTAGCCTGCAGTTAACTATTTTTGTGAGCTCATCTAAAGTGAGGACTAGTTATGCTTTATAAAGCATTTATAAAGGAGATTTATAGACTCAGTTTTCTTCTAAACAGAAAAAGGAAACACAACACAGCGATAGAGAACATAGAAATATTAATCAGCCTTTAAATCTCCTTTGTAAATGCTTTACAAGGCATAACTAGTCCTCACTTTAGATGAGCTCACAAACATAGTGAACTGACCACTACTAAATGCTTTATAACTACCTGAATTACAGTAGAAATACATGTTAATAACACACTAAGTAACTATTACTATATGTCTGAATAATAATGTATTTAAACAGTTTATTAATCATTTACTTACACTTTCTAAGTTATCTTATGAACCACTGACCATGTAAATAATGCAATACTTCATTTAGAAATAATAAGTTGATCATTAATTAAGTATGAAAATACAATTATTAAACACATTATAGATATGCTTATAAATCAAGAACAAAGCATTTATAGCTGTAATTATAAACTGCTTATTAATGTCTATGAATGCTTTATAAATGACGAGTTAACTGTTTACTAATGCTTAACTAATGATTAATAGCGTGCAGTTATTATAAAGTGTTACCACCTTGGTTTATATAGTGCTTTTTAATACAGATTATTTCAAGGCAGCTTTACAGTGATAACAGGAAAATAACGCAAACAAAGTTTGCTTCTCCCGTACAGCAGATCTAGAAGAAAATAGTGCCATAGTCCAGCTTAAGTTCAGTGATGGGTTATTTTTGTTGTAAATAAGTTATTAATTTAGTATTTATATATAGCACTCTGGATATAACAGTGATGTCATCGTCCAAATGTCATTCATGCACAAACTATTCATGGAGCACAAGCAAAAGTGTTTGTCAGTTGATGGTAGCAATCTTCCACTAAACTATGGCATGTTTCATGTTTTCACCATGAATGAAACTGAGAAATGTCTTCTTTAATGTGAATTTTACATAAAATATTGCTATTTTAATAAACCTGTATACATATCATTACTAATTTTGGCCAAAAAAAAAAAAAAAAAAAAAAGACATATATCCCCCCCAAACCTGCACAAAGAGTAAAACATGAATTAAAAAGTGATAGTAGGCCTAAATGCTCTAAAAATCTGACATGATTGTTACAAAATCACACTGTCCGCGGCCTCTGGAGAACTCAGCACTGCTAGCATAAAGTTTAAAAATTATAGTATCTTACTACTATGCATTAGATAAACTTCATTCATTCCATCACTTTACCTCTGTCTTTATCCCCTTTTATCCTCTTCTCTTCTTTTTGGCACTGTATCTATCGCAGACTATAATGCTAATTTATAATGCGTCATGTAAATTCGGCCATCCATCACAATCAGTAACTTTCACCGTGTCTAGACAGGGGAGCCTGAGTGTGTTAAGCGCCCTCAAACAAAAGCAATGCTGTTCTACATTGGATGCGGCGAGAAGCGACGATACACAACAAATTACCAACAACTGATCGAGCACGCTCTGTTTCTGACGCACTTCAAGCACTCGCTGGGCGGGGAGATTGATGCGCCGGACCGGAGTCGGGGGACTTAGTTAAGTGTTGTTGTTGTTTTTTTGGTTTTTTTTTGTGCTTTATTTGGTAGTATTTCGAATTAATGAGTTTAAAATAGTATTAGTAAAAAAAAATAAAGAAAATCATTTTGGCGCCCCTATGGCTGAGTGGCGCCCCTAGCATTTGCCTATACATAGTTCCCACATGACGTCACAACATACGGGCATTTGCCCACCCGGCGCCATTTCTGAGGGCAGAACACAACATTCTTACAATGCAGAACATGAGAAGAAAAAGCTGAAACGGAAATTTTGTGATTAAAAAGTGAAAATGGTCATCTCCTGCTGGGTCAATGGATGTTCCAATCGTGCCGGAGGTTCAGTTCAATTTAGTTTTTTAGCATTTGCCGACCCGGCGCCATTTCTGTGGGCAGAACAATAGTAGAAGAAGCTGAAGCGAGTTCATTTCGTGATAAAAAGTGAAAATGGGGATCTCCTGCTGGGTCAATGGATGTTTAAATCGTGTCGGAGGTTCAGTTAAATTTGGATTTTACAGTATACCCGTCATTAGACTTCGTGAATGTGAGAAGACTAAGCTTTTGTCAGAACAACGACGGAGGTTATGGCTGGCGAGGATAAACAGGAAAGAAACTCCCTCAAAACACGCAAGAATTTGTTGTTTTTTATTGCGAGTGTACACAAATATAAGTTAACACTTTGCAGTTTGAATTATGTCCTGTATGAACAAAATGACGAGACATTAAAAACATACAAAAACAACATTGTTTCCACTGTTCGATCGCGCCCGCGACTCTCACACACACACACACACACACACACACATTCCAGCACGGCAATCTCAGATTATGTCCCTAAAGAACCCGCGCATAAAGTAGTTCCGCATTACATTAATTAATTTGCACGCGAGGTTTATTTATTTTCATACCGTGTATATTCATATTCATGCACATATTTCCAGGCTCGGAATTGCTCACATGTATTAAAACTCCTAGCCAATACCAGATAATGATACACATGATAATACTGTATCTGAGGCAAAGCTGCATAATCAGTGCTCAGTGCTTCCTTTGTTAGCGCATACGGATCCACACCATTTATGACTGAAATTTTCGCATTGTACCTCTCTCTGTCTTGTGTTAATAGAGTCTCTTTATAATCTCTGTCACTTTGTCTCTTCATGATTTTCGTAACATTATAAATGGAAAGAAATATTCGAAATTTGCTTGTAAAACTCATAGACAGTATGGTAAAACATTGTAAACACAGTAGCTTTTGCCCTCAAAGATGGCGTCTCCGGGGAGGTCACGTGACATTATTTGGCCTGTGGGAACTATAGCTGTGTCCCAATGTTGAAGGCTGCATCCTTCGAAGGACGCAGACTTCAAGGATGCAGCCTATGCGTCCTCTGAAGGACGCACCATGCGGCCTTCCTAGGATTTCCTAATTGTGCAACCAGGTGTTCCCGATCACCGCTCCTGGCGCCAAGCAACGGTGCGAGAGGACAGCTGCTATCCTGATCATTCATTTTGATAACTGAGTAAACAGCTATGGAGCCAGAATTGGCTATTGTCATTTTTATGTTTTATATTTTACTGGAGGTCATGGTGTGCCCCGGCGCTGCCGAATCATGCATTTTCGGTTTAGCCCTGTTTGAATACAAAACCCAATTTAATATAAAAAGTCCAGTATTTCTCGCGCTCGTCATCTGCAGCTGTCACGGTTGCCAGGCGACAAGAACAATCCTTCGTAGGCTAGACCGGTCCGAACGCTTCAGATGCGCCCTTTGATATGGGACGCTGCTGTAGTAATTTGTTAATATTGTGACAATAAGCCTACATTTTGTTACTTTAATTTTCGGAACTGCATATTTCGCTAAGTATTCACCATAGACTGTAAAAAAATAGGTATTCACTTACAAATGTGAAGTAACCTGAAGTACTTTTTTCCCTCACATCACAATGTGCATACATTACACTACACAAAAGTATATAATGTAACAACCAGATATTACTGTATATTGAAAATATACAGAAGTAAAATGCAACATAGCCTACGCAGTAATGCAGTAGTAGCCTAATATAAATGCAGTAGTTATTAAAAGTACTTTTTTCAGAAAGCCGTCGATTGAATCAGCCCTGCAAACCTGTTGGTAGACAACTTAGTGGATAGTGGAAATATGCACTCCAACGCTCTGGAGACCATCCCCGATGATGTCCCACCAGCAGGAGGCATTACCAGGGGCAGCCCATCCCGGTCCAGCAGCTCAGCTCAATAGAGTCTACATCATTTTTTTCTTATTTTATGTATTGTAAAATTAAATGTTTATGTTGATTTTGATATGTTTAAAGTATTTTGTAAATAGTTGGAAAAAGTACTTTAATGTAGCCTAAAGAACAAATGATTTTCATTTACCAATTTTATTTGAAAAAATAAAAAGGTATAGAATTTGTTTCATGCAGAAAGTATTACTGTCATTACAAAAATAAACAATGTCCAGAACAATTCATTCTCTTTTATTTACACAATTAAAGTTGCATAAAAATAAATGTACATAATTTTTCTTTTAAAAAATAAAAGTGAAAAAAGTTAAACAAGAATATGTAGAAAATATATATATTTTTCAATCATTCTCTCAAGAAGAGAAAACAGCCTGTCCATCCTCTCCCTTCTTTCCTGTGCACTCCTCGCCTCTGCCTCCCTCTCTAGTTGCATTTCTTCTCTGATAAAGTCCAAAAACTCGTCCTGTCTCGCCGCCTTCGTGCTGGTGCTCCTGCTGGTGCTACTGGTGCTGCTGCCCCTGGCTCCTCCTCACCGTGGGCACCCACTACTGAACTCGGCCCTGGTGTGTCCTCAGGGATTGAGGCGATAAGGACAGGGGGGTTGGTGCAATGCCTCTGTCCCAACACCTCATCCATGAGGACAAACCAGGGCCAAGCTTCAGCAGCGGGTTTCCCACTCACACCCTCTCCTGTCCCAGGACACTTGCAATCCTAAAGGCAGAGCAAATGAACCATGGCTTGTAAACAACAATAGGACAATACATTTCAGCAAAGATGTGTGTATTACTTCTCTTTATATATATATATATATATATATATATAGACCCATTTTTTCCTAAATTGTTCCACAAAAGCAGAAAAGGGTACTTAACACAGAGGAGCAATCTTAAGTGCATTGTTAACACTGCAAAATATGACACATCAAGACATGCATACAAAATACTTAAGAAATCATATTTCTGTATACAAAAATTTGGTTAAAACCACATACCTTGCATGACAGCACTACAAAAACATAAAAGTGAAACCCCATTGCCTTATCTACTGCTTTTCTTATTGTTTTGGGCTTTATTGGGTGAGTGATATTTCTTATAATACACAAGTGCAAATATTACAAATAGGTCGTTAAACTACGTTATTACCACAAGTTTTGCCTAAAACTACCTGATAAATGAAGCCATGCAATGGTGACGAAGGAGTTAAGAAGTTTATAAGAAAATTTAACTCTGGCTTCGCTAGCTATTTAAGTAAATGAAAACATAATACTTACATTTAAATGTGAATTTGCTGTCCTCCACCGATCTCTAGTCTCGGCCGCCTTTAAAAATAAATAAATAAATGCTGTCGTCAACGGCGCGCAATGACTTATGGGGTAGAATAGGGTAGGATAGGCCGCTAAGTGTCCATTTATGTATCCTTCTTTTCACGGGGAAACGAAGGGTGCATTTGGCGTCGCTTTTGAATCAGGGAAGCCTTCATCGCGGCGCGATGACGCAACCGGCCTTCGAATACGGCCTTCGAAGGATGGAGAATTGAATTGGGACAGCCTTCATCGCGCCGCGGTGACGCAATCGGCCTTCAAATGCGACCTTCCAAGGATGCAGCCTTTGAATTGGGACGTCCTTCGTCGCGCCGCGGTGACGCAATCGGCCTTCAAATACGGCCATCCGGCCTTCAAATACGGCCTTCGAAGGAGGCAGCCTTCACTTTGGGACACAGCTTATGTATTCCGCGGGCCGGCTACATTCGCAGGCAACATTCTTATGCTGCGTTTTATTATTTAACCGTGTCGGAGTTCCGACTAGAAAGACAAACGTAGCCTAGCAACACACACCAACACGCCCCCTTTCCTCGGATTTTGCCGCTCGGAAGTTTGGACAACCGTGAGGACACCGAGCAAGAATTCCGATACGGAATCCAAGATGGCTGCGCCCTATGTGACTTGTTTTCATTGTTTGTGTACCGCTTTGGTTGTTTAAATGACGTTGTTTAAATTTTAATCACTCGTCGTATTACTGCAATACCTTACTGCGTCCGTATCACTGCCTGTGGGTATGGGAATCGGTCTTGTTGTGAGTGCAATATTGAATGAAGCCTTGTTTCAAACAGGTGTTACTAATGTGGCTAGCGTTGCTAACAGAAGGTAAACTAGTTACTAGGTGAAGCACATAGTGTTACTTATTTTGGAGCGCCTGGTACTCGGCCAGTGCTACATAGCAACAGCTTTCCGGGTGGCGTCCATGTTTTTCTCCGACTCGGACGCGCAAAACATACCAGAACGCTTGAAGTGTGTAAGTGACGTCATATCCGAGGTCCGAGTCGGTTCGTTGACAATAATAGAACGCACCATAATAGGCTATATAGCGTTACGCGTGTGTGTCAATCAACATTGCAGTTCCCGCAACCTCTGCCAAAAGTGTGTTCATCGTTTAGAATGTTAAGCTTACAAAATGTTTATCATAAATTTAAAAAAGAGCCGCTACTGATTCAAGGCAATACAATTTACAGAGCACTGCTGAGACCGTTGTTTTTATTAAAAGTTTAAGTGGATATCCTTCTGGTGTTTTCTAAAAAAAATACAGGCCTATTGAAACCATAGCCTAATTAACAAATAGTAACAGCCGAATCGATCTAAAATCAGACTGATGTTTTTGAAAAATTATCATAAAGTTGCATAAAATCAATTTAATTATTTATCCCATCTAAATAGTTATTTTCAGTTAGATTTAGATTCCTTACCTGAACGAAATGACTGGGAATCTGGGATTATGAAACCTGGGTGTTCCTGTCTTCAGAAAAGATTGATCTCTCCAATAATATCCCTGAGACACGCCATTAAATACAGCGGCTGAGTTTCATGTTTACAGATATGGGAGTGGCTAAGAAAGGGGGGTTGTGGTTTTCCTGGTTTCGCTTTAGCTTGGTTTGTTTTTTCCACTGCAGTTAGGGTAGAGTGGGGGAAAACGCCCCCCTTAAGGAAACTGTGACATTATAGTGAAACAAAACATAAATGTGACTATAATTGCCATCCCGGTTTAGAGTGACTATGGCAGGAGTTATTCACCAAATATTACAATTGCTCAGCCTTCATAATTAATTACTATTTTGACTGAAAATATTTTTGTACAAAGGGGGCGTTTTGCCCCAGCGGTGGGGTAACACGCAAGGTGGGGTAAAATGCCCCCTTTCTTACCAACCAGTTTGCTTCATAGATCAACAGCAAAATTAACAGACAATAGTTTTTAATCTCTAAAAGTAAAAGGCAAGTAATGTATCAACATGTATACATATATGAATATATATATATATATATATATATATATATATATATATATATATATATATATATATATATATATATTTATTTCAGCAATGTCCAAAATAGCCAAATTGAACTACCTTCCATCGGTGAGCTAACTAGCAAGCTAGCTAGTTAATGCTCACTTGAGGTAATTTTTTCATGTTTTGTTCAAATATTTAGATTTTACCACCTTATAGTGCATTAAGTATTTACTGCATTAACTTCACTATTCATCTATCATACATCACTGCGATATCCTGCAGAACAATATTCTCTTAAACACTTGTTTTGTTTTGCTGCAGGTCTCAGTTTTGTGGAAGTTTATTCAACCTCTTATGCCTAAATTCTGGAGCTTTTTCCAATTTGAAAACATCAGGGACTGAGGCCAAAATATGTAACATTAATCTAGCTTAACATGTAATTTCTAAATGAAACAAAGGAATGGAGTTGATGTGGGGGATGGACGGTATTTAGAGATGGGCGTGATTCATATTTTAAAGCTTCTGATTGGTCCGCCTACAAGTCAGTGAATGTGTAATGTAGCCAATGAGGTCACTCTATGGGTTGAAGACTCACAATCAGAGCCTCGTTCTTCCCTTTTGAAATTAGCATAGAGCAGCGCATAAAGCCCGCCTGCAGTGATTCAGCTTTATTGTACTCTGAGTTTCTCTGACTGAAGCATCATGCCTGAACCAGCGAAGTCCGCACCCAAGAAGGGCTCGAAGAAGGCCGTCACTAAAACCGCCGGCAAGGGCGGAAAGAAGCGCAGAAAGTCCAGGAAGGAGAGCTACGCGATCTACGTGTACAAAGTCCTGAAGCAGGTTCATCCCGACACCGGGATCTCCTCCAAGGCGATGGGAATCATGAACTCTTTCGTCAACGACATCTTCGAGCGCATCGCCGGTGAAGCGTCTCGTCTCGCTCACTACAACAAGCGCTCCACCATCACATCTCGAGAGATCCAGACCGCCGTGCGTCTGCTGCTGCCCGGAGAGCTGGCCAAACACGCCGTGTCTGAGGGCACAAAGGCGGTGACCAAATACACCAGCTCCAAGTAGAGGAGTCGGCTCAACACACACAAAGGCTCTTTTAAGAGCCACACATATTATCTGTGAAAAGAGCTTTGATCATACATTATCTTCTCAGGCAAAAGTAAAACCTATCATCCGTCCTTCTGTGTTTATTGTTGATGGAAAAGTTACAAGCATTTTTCTTCTGATTAAGATTATATGTATTTACACTTAACAGCTTATTGGCTTTGATCTTCAGCTAATGTGATTAAGCTCAAAACATTTTCAACATTTAGCTTTGAATATTGTTTTTCTGCACAATCAACTTTGTTTTACAGTAGCAGAAACTCTTCTGAGAAATACTCTCAACACTATTGTTGATCCTGTAGAGGAAGATGATGATGATGAAGATGTGAAACTTGTGCTCCAGTAGTGCTGGGATTTACACACATGATCATGTCAACGTTCACATCTTCCTCCACCAAACACAAACCACAGAACAGATTTCCACTGTGAGTAACATTTATTATATGAGCTTCATAATGAAACCATTATGACACTTTCTTTTTTCTTTGTTGTCTACTCTTTTTAATTAAATTGCTTGTGTCGTGTGTCTGTGTGTCATGTGTAAGACTATGTACAGTTGTACAGTATGTTTCTATTTATTCCTGTAGCCTCTTGGCCAGGGCATGTTTGTACATGAGAAGTGGTTCTCAAACAGTTTACATAAATAAAGGGTAAAAAACAAAAAAACAAAACAATTGAATTACTATATAATTTTACCCAATGCTTCTCTTTTAGTCTTTTAGTCAAGCCAAAAAAAAAACATTCATTAAATTATTTAACAAAGTAATTTGATTATAGTCTTGATCAGAGGCAAGTATTGCTGGTTCAACTCTTTCTGAGAGTTTGAGTGAGTTATAAACTGCAGTCAAATACATTTATTTTCTTTGTGCCCGAGTGTCTTTAAAGGGAAACTGTCAACAAAGAATTTGGTGAAATGCTTTCAAATTATTTAATTACAGACATATATAGCCTAATGATATATTAAATTATGACTGAAACATTAAGACATTGTTTTTGAAATACTTGATGGTTTACAAATGTGAAAAACCAAGAAAAACACCTCTAATAAACACTTAATTTCAACAGTTATTCATTTATACAGAATAAAACTATAACTAGAACAAGCAACAATATCATTGTCAAGCTTTCACTACTGAAGAACAGACTAACAACACAAGGTTATGACAAATATAAAGCTTATTTAAAGAAGAACGAACTACAATATTTTCAAACCATGTTAAAGGACAAATAAATGCTGACAGAACATTCAAACATGTGGACAGAATTAACTCTTTAATATCAGATTGAAGTTTCTTCCTCTGTTACGGCGTACTGACTCTGGTCTTCAGCAGATGAAACTGAAATACACATAAATCAGTGATTCAGTGAGGGGATATGTGGAGAGAGAGAGAGATGGAGAGAGAGAGAGAGAAAGAGATGGAGAGAGAGAGATATGGAGAGAGAGAGAGAGATGGAGAGAGAGAGATAAGTTTTACCTCTCGCTCTGTAACATTTGTAAAGCAGCACGACTGTTGCTAGCAGAAACGGAGAAGCGGCCAGAAGAGAACTGAGGATTTTGAGGACAGAAATCTGACCTGAACGTGACACTGGAAAACAGAAACACAAGAACATTATTGAGCAACATTACAGAGCTCTGAAGGGCTTTCAGAAAGTTTCTCGAGGAACCCAAAGTTTGTGAGTGAATATAAAAGCTTTGAAATATTTTTCCTCCCATCTCATATTATTCCACCACCATTCCCTCTTACAGCTCTGTGTTAAAGGAAGAGTTCGTTCAAAAATATATAATCTGCCAAATTTACTGACCTTCATGTTGTTCAAACCTGTTTGAATTTCTTTCTTGTGTGGAAAATAAAAGATATTTTGAAGGAACTTTTAGTTTCATTGTATGGAGAAAAACAACAACCTCCAAATACCTTCTTATATGCTCCACAGAATAAAGAAAGTCACACATGGTTGGAATAGCCGCTTTCCGACCGAGTAGTTACAGGAACTTAGTTATAGGAACTGTCCACTTCTAAACAGTTATAGGAACTACTCTCCCCCAAACTCAGTTTTGCTGTTTGCGTTCGCACTGGCTAAGTGGCCATAGGAACTGGTAGCAGGGGTAAGGGAGTAACGCAAGCTTTTACTTTGACGGCCCGACGGACCTTTATTTTGGCGGCGCTGAGAACGCCAGAGCAAACAATGCATTCTCTGTGTTTATTAGTTAGCGATCTGTCTAACAGTACTGTTTAATATGTTATTAGATAGAACTGTTATAGAAAGTAGACAGTATATGAAAAAAAGGTTATTAGCCTATGCCGTGTGGTTGATGTCCAGTGTTGCTAGCTGGGCAGATAAACATAATCATGTTTGACTTGGTCCCCTCAAAGTTGCGTTGGATTTTCTCTTCAGCATAAAGGTTTGGAGGCCCATCTATCACTGTTTTCCATGTTTGTATAGTTAGTTTCTGGAGTAAATATATAGGCTATAATCTGTGTGTTTACATTCTAACTGTTTTAAAAATGGCGGGTGCTGGTGTTCCGCGTGCGTTCGGTCAATCAGCGTACACTAACGTCATGGGTAGTTCCTATAGTGCTGGTTTAGACCCTACTCTGAAGTAGGACCTAAATTAGTTCCTCCAAATGGAGTTCCTAGAACTAAAATCGTTCCTAGTTCCTGCGGTGCGAACACGCCGACATCCGGGTACTTTAGCCAATACGCTGATTTCACACAGCCGTTATTTTGAAATCGAAAGCGAGGCTCCGGTGGGAAGAAAACCGGAAGTGTCGCCTTTAATCACAGGAGAGTCGTGAATGCGATGGCGTATTGTTGTGTTTAATGATGTTGTGTCAATTCTAAAACTGTACATACATTTCTTTTATACTTTAGACTATATACAGTGAAATTCATTTATAAATAAAATATTTTTTTTTATATATAATTCAGAAAGTAAAAAAAGCAGCAGGAATGAACTATATACATATCCTATATTGGATATTAACATCCAATAGTGTAAATCGCGGCAGCAGCTTCAGGTTGGTAGTCCAAGGCATTGTTGTTTATCTTTACTTCCGGTTTTCTTCCCACCGGAGCCTCACTTTCAAATTCAAAATGGCGGCTGCGTGAAATCAGCGTATAGTTCTAGGAACTGTGAAAAGGTTCCTCCGGTCGGAAAACAGCTAATGACATGAGGGGGAGTAAATTATGACATCATAGAATATTAATATAAGTTATTCATTTTAATGTTTAAGAGGGACGTACAATTGTTTTCCTCTTCAGACCAAAACTGTATGTTTGACACTGAACATATATGAGCACAATCAGATTCATTCCTGCTGCTTTCAAATGAAAAACTGAATTTATGAAAAGTCAGATTTTAACAGGAAAGTCTCTCACAGTCTCTTGATTTCATTGAATTGAGTGATGGTTTTATAAGGTGTTGATTTCACTATATTTCAGCATATTTTGCATGTGATTTGATAGTTTAACTTAGTTATGTGAAACAAACACAGTTCTGTCATGAACTCTGTTGGCATGGTTATGGATATGACAATGTTGATATGTTCGGTCTTGAAGGAATAGATCTGCTACAAAACACATGAATTAGCCGTAGCAGATCTATACAGGTGGAGCTGGGGAAGGGGGAGGGTTTCTGAAAGCACATGAGCTCATTGGCTGCTGATACAGCAGGAACCAATGAGCTGTGCCCTATAGAGAATTATGTGATTGCAGACTGAGTTAAAGACCGGTCCGCCAGCGCCATCTAGAGTTTCATGACAGAACTTTGTATTTGTCAATACCTGATTGTCTCCAGCAGAAATAAGAGACAGAGACTCATATATATGAATAGTGTGGCGTATCTCATCAGATGCTCATGAATAAAATAACCTCTGACTGAGATCCAGCTGTGGAGTGACTGTCCTCTCTCTGTTTTACAGTAGTAGAAACCCTCATGTGACTTTGAGACAGTAGTGATGCTCATCTCTCCTGTCGTCTGATTCTGGATCAGTGATCCGTCTTTATAGAAATCAGCGCTGAGGATCGGGGAGTTTGTAGATCGATGTAAACAGTGTAGAGTCAGAGTCTCTCCCTCAATCACAGGATCAACAGAACTCTCCAGAATCACCTCACCGTCTACAAACACAAGAAATACATCAACAGATGTAGTGACGATACAGGCTGTGTTAATCAGAGCCATACTTCAATTATTAATAAGATCTGGAGGGTCAACATGTTCACTACCTTTAATCTGAGAAACTTTTATTCAGCAAGGATTCATGATCAAATGTGACGCATTGATCAAAAAGACATTTATGTTACAAAATATTTATATTTCAAATAAATGCTGTTTCTTCAAACTTTCTATTCATCAAAGAAGAAGAAAAGCATCACGGTTTCCACAATAGGTTTTTTTCAACATTGAAAAAATTATCCTAAATGTTTCTTGAGAAGCAAATCATCATATTATCCTGATTTCTGAAGGATCATGTGACACTGAAGACTGGAGTAATGATGCTGAACATTCAGCTTTGAATAAATTACAGTTTACAATATATTCACATAGAATTTTTGTTTTATTGTAATATTTCATATGTAATAATACTGGAAAATTAACGTTTTCATACATTTTTGATCAAATAAATGCAGCCTCGGTATCAAACATATTTCCAAAACATAAAAAAAAAATACCAATCCCAAACTTCTGAATATTTAATTTTATTATAGAGTTTAAATCTTGATATTCACTGTGCAGTATTCTGATATTCATTTAGTTTATGCATAATCATATGACTGAATTCTCAATTATATTATTGTTTAATCTGAACAGATTGTTATTAATGTGTTTTATAGTTGTAAGCGTGATTGGACTCACCATGTACAGAGATGTTTCGAGGATGCCGTTTCTCTCCAGATTGAGACTCACACCAGTACACTCCAGTGTCAGATGTGCTGAGAGAGTCCATTACACATCCAGATCCTGTTTGATTTGCACAAGTTTGTGTGTCTTTGTCTGTGTATCTTCTCACTGTCCATCCAGCAGAGTTACTCTGATCCTCACAGCTCAGAGAGAGAGAGTCCGATGAGAAGTGTTGACTTCTGCTGGGATTGATGACCAGAGACACTGAAGCAGAAACTCCTGAAAAGAGGAAAATCTCCATCAAAACTGACAGCACAGAGACTGCAGTGAAACACAGATCCGGATGAGCACGAGCATAAACCCTCACCAGTGATCCACAGTGTGTGTGAGCTGCTGTTGTGTGTGTAATAGGCTGGTCGTCCTCTCTCTGCTCTGCACGTATAAACTCCTGTGTGCTGTAGAGCAGCAGGACTGAGAGTGTAAGATCCTCCAGCTCCTCTGCTGCTGTCTGACAGATGATCATGATCTCTGAACCAGCTGAACGTCCAGCCTTTAGAGGAGCCTGAAACCTCACAGGTCAGAGTCACTGATTCTCCTTCAGTCAGCCACGGCTGTGGAGACACTCGCACTGATGCCTGAGCTTCAGCTGAACAAAACATCACGAGTTACAGAGCCGTAGAGAAACTGATGGAGAAGCTGATCACAACAAACATGTTATTTTGCATTTAAATCACACAAATGTGGATTATACAATATTTACATCATTATTTAAAAGTGTTTAAAATCTTGTAGATTCTATATAAACTCACTTTATTAGTAAAGGTAATGACTAGTAAACCTGTTCCTTTGTTTGATTTCTTTCAACATCTGGAGTTAATGTTCCTCTGTCATATTCAGAAAAATGATCATGTGTGTCTGGGTCTGCTATGAAATAACTGGACAGTCTGAACTTTTCCTGAGCTTTAGGCCGTGTGTCCACCGAAGCGTTTTTTCATGCGTCTGGCGTATTCTTTCAATTGTTTTCAATCGTTTTTAAAACGCCATGAGCGTAACGAGGCGCTGAATGTTTTTTACAGGTCGCCGACAGTTGAAGAATGTCCAACTTTGAGTAAAACGCAGCGCTCATCACTGTCACTCTTTACCCAACCGTCCAATCACAGTGGAGGAGGGGCGGGACTAATACCACATCGACCAACCGCCACAGCGTCAACAGATGACATCAACAAGCATAATAACGGAACAAAATCATTTAAAACAAGAGCCAGAGAAAATACGTTACATTGAATCAACATTTTAATATAGAATCAACACAGAAACAAAATATAGCATATCAGCTGGCTTAAAACTCTTTGGTGGACACACAGCCTTAATGTCTTTTTCTGGTCACGTATAAAGTGCAGTTTTGACAGCGACGGCCATATTGTTTTAGCGGGGGCGCGTCTCTGAGAATCACACTGGGTTTTTTGTTGTTTTCCTTTTCTTCATAACATTAGTGATCAGAGATGTCTGGCCACTGTCAATAAATCTTCGAGAGGTTGAATATGTTGTTTCTATAAACAGTGTTTGTCTCTGAACAGTGATGTTGGGTTGTGCTCAGATCTAGTTACTCGTGATCAACAGCTTCATGGTTAGAAAGACTGACTGACGTGATCAGGATGATGGAGACTAAAATACTCTTAGTCATTTGACTTCATTCATATGAAATCATAGGAATCATTTTATGATACAGTTATGGTGCTTTTGTGTCCTTTTTGAACTCTGAAAGTTAATCATGTCATTCATTATAATAGCGATCAGCACATTACTAAAACATATTTGTTTGTTCCAGGGAAGAAGGGCATATAGGGGTCATGTGAGGGTCTGTGAGATTAGATGATGACGTCACTTTCATTATCAGGTGAGCTAATACTGAAACTTTGGTGTCGGATCAAATAAATCTTAAATCTAAGTCTAAATCTAGACAATCTAAATCTGAATGGTGTGTTTTAAGATTACGCTTAGAGTTAAAAAATACTTTAGCTTTAAAATGCATTTTCAGACCCCTGCATTGTTTCATTGAGTGACAACTGTATTTATCAGCAGTGTGAATGAGAGTAAACGTCTCTCGATTGGTTGTTAGATCATGATCATGTAGAGAGAGTTTAAGAGGACAATGATGTTCAACTCACCCTTCACAGAGAGATAAACAGCAGATCTTGATGTTGATGAGTTTGGTCTTCCATCTCTCTGTCCTTTACACCTGTACTGACCCTGATCAGACTCAGTAGCTCCTCTGATAGTGAGAGTGTCTCTGTTTACAGTGTAACGGTAATCAGACATCTGTAATATTACACTGTCTTTATACCACTTATATCTCCAGTCACTGTGATCAGAGTTTATCACACACTTCAGATTGACTGTTTCTCCAGTGAATACAGATCTGTCTGGTGTCACAGTCACTGCAGATGTGGGCAAATCTGAGAAGAAACAGAAACATAAAGACTGAAACAGCTCTTTCAGGGAATAAAACTGATTGTTCAGAAGGACCCTCGGATGTAAACGCTGGTTGTAAATGGGAATGTTGCTGGTATAAACCCTGCAGTGAATGAACTGTTAACCATCACTATTGTGTCCTTGAGCAAAGCATTTGACCAACGGTTTCCAGAGGGATTTAGTTCATGGAGCCATTCTGTGACAGAAATACATTACACTGGTCTTGGTCATATGATGATAAATATACTTTTGCAAAACGGAAGAGAAAGTTGGCAAACTGATATATGTAATATATAAATATATGTATTTCATGTGCCAACTTTCTCTTCACTTTTGAAGTTTCTGTGGTTGAGATCCCTCACTGAGTTTGTTTTGCCCGCTGGATGTGTGCATTTTGTGTTGAGCCTTTATGATAAATATACTTTTACCACAACCATAACCATCTAACAGTGAACATTATCATAACTTTGGCTGATGTTAAGGATCTCTCAAAGTTATGATCAAAAATTCTTCAAGTAAATTATCACAAAAACTGTAGTTTCTTCATCTTTAACACTCTTGGACCCATTTAGACATCGAGTGTTATCTGTGAAAACACTCTGGTCTGGGTTTGTGGTGTTGACTTCAACACTAATAATCTGTAAGCCACATCATTCTCTCTAACTTCAGGACAAAACTCATCAGAACTGAACTCAATCGCTCAAGTCCTCTTCTATTCTCATGATACTCATGAATATCTCCTGTAACCATAGAGACAGTGACTAAATATTAAAGATGGAGACGCTCATAAGACTGGAAAGTCACAATTTACATGATTTTATAATAAACCAAAACCTCCACAAAACACGCAACACACACACACACACACACACACACACACACACACACACACGTGTGCAGTTATTGAATAATGAGTGAAGTGAATTTCTTCAGTCCTCTTGTAACAACAGATGTGGCTGAAGATTATAAGTGTTGAAATATTAATTTAAATGATCATTAAACAGATGTGAATATGAAGACTCACCTGATACAGTCAGTGTAACAGCATCACTGAAGTCTGTGCGTGAGTCTGATCTCTCTCCTCTACAACTGTATTCACCACTGCGAGAAACATCAGCTGTGAACCTGAACACTGGTGTTGTTGTTGTTGTATAGTCAGTGTCTCCATCATCTGTAAACCAGCTGTATCTCTGAATATCTCCTCCTCTCTGTATGTCACATGTGAGAGTGACTGTCTCTCCTTCGAACACACGCTGATCTGGCTTCACCGTCACTACAGGTTTCACTGAGAAACATAGAAGTAAATATTGAAAAGCATTGCAGTATCAAGATCTCTTACCCCTTTTCCACCAACAAGAACCAGGTGCTGGTTCGGAGCTAGAGCTAGTGCCGGTTCGGAGTTGGTTCGACTGACGAGCCTCCAAAGAACCGGTTTGCTTTTCCACAGGCTAAAAGAGCCAACGCAGAGCCAGGTCTTACGTCACAGCTACGTCTCATCTTTTCAGCAACGTTAGCGCGGCGGCGCCAAACACAAACACATCATCAACAATGGCGCACGTTGCTTTGCTATTGATGTTCATGGCTTTGCGGACCTACATCGGCATCCAAACACGGCGGATCCAACGTGTTCGCGCGGCTCGCCATTAGTACAGACGGAGATTACAAGCGAGAGTAACGGCATGTACATAACATTTATTTTTAACAATAAGATGCCGACTTTAGCCTTAGATTTATATTTTAGAATTTAGATCGAGTCCATCGTGTTTAGCTGCTGTTAGCTCGATTAGCTGCTATTTGAAAATGGCGGTCACAAGTTTCTCTTCAGTCTTGTTGGCCACGGTAACCCCGCCCCCAGCCTCTGACGCAAGCGGTTCTTTCTTGGCTCCGTTCTAGACCCTGCAATGATTTGGCGCTACTTAAGAACCAGTTTTACTGGTTCGGAGCTGGTGCTTTGGCGGTGGAAAAACAAAGAACCGATTTGAAACTAGGCTCTGGCTCCGAACCAGCACCAGCTCTGCCTTGGTGGAAAAGGGGTATCTGTCATGAACTCTAAACTTCATCAGGAGGAAAACACTTAAATTACAAACCTAGTTTGCTTATAAATTATAATGATTACATTTAAATGTATGGATTTGTAAAAACTAAATGAAACTGATATATTTATCCAGTCCGCATGTCCTTTGTATTGATCTGCCAGTTCTGACCAGTAGATTATGCTGTTTAGAGTCTGAGTGTTTTAAAGATCTGAACTGGGAACTTACTAACTTCTATCTGTCTTATCTCAAGCCCTTTTCTCTTCCAGCCCTTCCAACCATATCAGACTGAATGAATAAAGCTAAGCATTGGTGCTCAAGGTCTTAATGACACACAGTCAATAATTCATATTGCAGTAAAAACTCAGAAACATGCAAATAAAACTCACTGTGCAGAACTATTTTCTGTTTTATATAGTGGATTATGATCTTTTGCAATCAATGTCTGACTGAACTACTTTACAACTGCAAGACTGTTTGATTGATTGAATAAATAGCAGTTCCCTTTCGAAAGGGAATTCGCACTGCGTCGAATGACGCCTTGGGGGATGCCTCAGGCGTGACAGGTGTCTGAAATCACTATCAAATCACGGCAATCACATTGACCGGCGACAGCCTGTGAATCATTAACGTGAATAATTAACGTGCGACCTGCAAGTATAAAAGGGCGCCTTGCAAACATGACAATCATCTTATCGTCTTCAGGGACTGTCTGTTTGAACGTTTCAAAGAATACGGTGAGAAAGAAAAAATTATGAAGCGTACAGCGAAGGCCAATTGCTTTCGGAAGTGTGCCGACCCGTGTCCAAGGTTTTTGATGCCGGTTGACACACACTGTGCGTTTTCTGCCTGGGAGAAAAGCACGCACGGGAGGTTCTCGAGGGAGCCCTCTGTGCAAACTGTGAGCGTCTTTCTTTAAAAACGCTCCGCTCTCGTCTGACTCTCTTCTCGAGTGAAGAGGGTTCAGCATCTGGTCCTCATGGTTCAGGTCCCACTCGTGCCGAGGCAGAGCGGCGACTTGCATCATGGGGCTCCCAGATGGAGCTTGTCGATCATCTTGAGAGGGCTGTAAACCTCTCAGATGATCCGACGACTGACGAGGGCGAGCTGCAGGTCGATGAGGAAGACTTTTCGCCTACTATTCCTGCAGCTACTGCTCTTCTGGACGAACAGGAGATGGCTGAGGAGGTTGATAATCAGGTGTCTGAGCAGGCATCGACACTGAGAGCTCCAACCCTGCCATCCAAACCGCTGAAAACAACGGCTCGTTTGAATGGTAGAGCGTACGCGGCAGCAGGTCAGGCCGGTGCTGCCCTGCACATCATGGCGGTGCTGCAGGCGTACCAGGCTGCTGGGGGATCTCGACCAGGGGGCAGGAATGTCCCCTGAGGCGGTGGCTGAGCTGCGCCGGACCACAGATCTTGCTCTCCGGGCCACCAAACAAACCGCTGCTTCGATCGGTCGATCGATGGCAGCGATGGTGGCCACGGAGAGACATCTGTGGCTAAATCTAGCCGACATCGGGGACAAAGAGAAGGCCTTTCTCCTCGATTCACCGGTTTCGCCCTCTGAACTCTTCGGCACCTCCGTAGAGGTGGTGGTGAGGAAGTTCAGGGAGGCGAAGGCGCGCTCAGCGGCGTTTAAAATCTGTATACCGCTGAGATCCGGATCCACGCCCAGGCAGGAGGGAGGACCTGGCCCTTCTCGGTCTGAGGATCGTAGAAGGGCCAGCGAGCCAGCGTCACCTCTCCTGCACCCCCTCCGCGGAGGAGCAGGGCACAGAAGAGGCATGACTCCCGCAACAGGAGGGATTTGAGGGAGGTTATCCAGAACAAACGACAGCGTCGGTGAGGGATAACCTCCTCAGAGGGTCATGAAATCTGCCCTCTCCTCTGTTTCCGACTACCCAGTCGTTCATTACATCAGGCCTGGGGTGGGGCCTATGATGAGAACAATGTTCTGATGGCCCGCCTAGGCTTGGTTAGTGAGAGTGCCTCTTTCAGGCATGTAAAGTGATGGACCCCAGGTTCATAAGGAACTATCTGGCGAGTCTTCACTCCGCACGCCGCAGGTGAGCTGACTGGTCTTCTTAAGAGTAATTTTTGTGAAAAATAAATACTAAAGTAAATAAGTAAAAATAAATAAAAAATAAATACTCTCTACAGACCTCGTTCCCTGTATAGAGCTATGGGGTCATGTCATTGTGTCATAAGGTAAGGTAAATTTTGGATTATTAAGAGCCCTGAAGTTCCCTTTAGGTGGCTAGAACGATGGGAAGAAGCACCAGCTGTATGGGCTTCTCTTGTGTTGTGAAACTGTGTTAGCCCTTGGGCTGTTAGCCACCTCAGGGTAGAGTAGGTGGTCTTTCTCTCATAGGATTTTTTACTTGAGTTTTGACTGACGCTAGAGCTTCAGATAGATCTTATGTCCGGCCCACGGGTCCGTTGGACTTCTTTCCTGAGTACATCGCCCCCTTGAGCTCTGTTTGGGTTTTCAGTGGACTGAGCGATTCTGCAGCCTCTTTGTATGAAATATAATAACTATTTTTCTAGTAGGGCTATGGCTCCTCCGAGCCCTCAGGCAGATCTATACTTGTAGGCTGGCCCTCACCAGGGCCGCCTCTATAGCTGGCCTAGGCTGTGCCATGGATAGTGGAGGTGTTTCTGCTTAAGCATTTCTGCCTCTGACCCTTCACTTTGTGAATGTAGGTTTCTAGCATCCCTGTATGACAGCCTCCTCCCATGGGAGTTGTTAGGCCAAGGCCCGCCCCCTTCTCTGCATTCTGGGGCGACAAGAGTAATGCAGCATGGTGCAGAGGCATGGTTTATAATAATTAATTATAATTAGGCCTCCCCGGCACAATATGTCTTTATTGGCAGGGTTAGGCCTACTTGCGAGAAAAAATCTCACGAAGAGACTAGGTCTGTCTGCCCGACCCTGCCGTGCAGAACTGGGCCGCCAGTTTAGGCTCACTTACCTCGCTGAGCTACTGCTTGAGCGTTGGGTTGTAGGTGGTTTGGCTCACAAACAAGCCCCACTCCCCTAGGTTGGGCCCATACACAAAAGAAATATATTTGAAATTTATTTTCAGTATATATTTTGGAATATATGCAAATATTTGAAATTGGCCCAATAAATATATTTCACACTTAACATCATATATTTGTGTTATATTTCAGAATATATTTCAATGTATTTGGAATATATGCCACATATATTTTGACACTTTTGGGGACCCATACAGAAAAAAATACATTGAAATATATTCTGAAATATAACAAAAATATATGATGTTAAGTGTGAAATATATTTATTGGGCCAATTTCAAATATTTGCATATATTCCAAAATATATACTGAAAATATATTTCAAATATATTTCTTTTGTGTATGGGGGCACAGATCAATTTTCTGTCACCTCTAGAGCCGCTGGCAGGCCCGCTCCCTGGTAAACCTCAGGGTGAGGTGGGAGTATTCCCCTGTGATACAGGGTAGGTCTGAGTACTTCACTTTCAGTTCTGTATTATGCTACCTCGCACCACTATGGCTCGGGTCGAGCGGAAAGTTCTAGCCTTCACTTCTTTTTAGTCGAAGTACGCTCCCCTGAAGCCAGAGCATTGCCATGAGCTGACGCCCATGCGTACAGATGGTAGGCCCCTGACACTTGGGCCTCCGTTGAGGCAGAGTGGCGTATGTTGTACTCCCCTTGTTTTAAGGGTACTAGCTCTTTTGCTGAAGTACACTGCCATGGGCAATGTGATTAGGCACCAGGATGCTGTAGGCGCTGTTTAAACAGCTTATCTGCCAACGAAGGCTGCGCCGTTAGGGAGTAGGCCTCAGCAGGCCTCCTTGAATGGGCAGCCCCCAAGAGGGCGCTGTAGGCCAGCTTACTTCACGTGGTTGGCCTTGGTGGTTCGGGCAGTTGACTCACTGATGGGTAGTAGGCCTTAAACAGGCCTCCTCGGAGGTGAGTCACAACATTTTGGGACATACTGTATAGCCGCTACCAGGTAGCTAGCCGTTTTAGGCCGCCTGTGAAAGTGGACCCAATAGCAATATGTTGGTGTAGTATGGTTCCCAACAGTGTACCTTTGTAGCAGAATTGACTTGCTATCAGCTAGCAGGCCCAATTAGGCCTCCCTGATAGGCGAGTCCCCAGCTGGCTGGCCTTAACAGGCCGCCTTGGAACTATCACCCGGACTCTCACATGCTGTGATTCTCAGGTATCTATCAGGTAGTAGGCCTCACCCGGCCTCCCTGAATGTGAGCTCCCAGATACTGTGGCTTTCAGGTAGTAGGCCTCACCCGGCCTCCCTGAATGTGAGCTCCCAGATATTGTGGCTATCAGGTAGTAGGCCTCACCAGGCCTCCCTGAATGTGAGCTCCCAGATATTGTGACTATCAGGTAGTAGGCCTCACCAGGCCTCCCTGAGGGTGAGCTCCCACAGACTTTGGTTATTAGGTAGTAGGCCTCACCAGGCCTCCCTGTGAGTGGTTTCCTAGCGGTGCTGGGTTCAGGAAGCTAGTGGCCTCTTGCTATCAGTTTAGCTGGCCTTAGCAGGCAGCTGCTGAAGGCGAGCTTGCGCCCTGGCTCGACTAAAGTGTTCATTCTCTGCGATTGGTTCCCTCCCGGAACCTCTTTTCCTGCCTACAGCCTGGTTTGCCTACCTGGCGGACCATGTGCTCCCCTCATTGAGGGTCACTATGAGCATGCGGACTCCTTAGTTTGGTCAGACAGTCGTAGGCCTCTCGTGAGGCCTCCCAGTTAGATCAGCCCTTAAGGCCAGTTCACACCAAGCACGATAACTATAAAGATAACAATAAAGATATAATTCTAAAAATCGTTCTCCATATTAAAGAATAACAGAGTTCACACCACAACTATAACGATAAAGATATGAGGAACGATATCGTTGGGATCACTTTCAGAATGATTTTTTTCCAGCTGTCAAACGATAAAACACTGACAGCCAATCAGAATCCATTCTAATTTAAAGGTCTCGCGCATTTAAAATGGCAGATGACCGTCGTTGGTGTGGACGCATATATAGTTATCTTTATCGTTATCTTTATAGTTATCGTGCTTGGTGTGAACGGGCCTTTAGGCCTTCACAGGCCTCCTCAGTGTTTTGAAATACTGGGTAGATCCGTGCATCGAGTAGAGAAACTCCCCTCGCTAACAAGGGTTGGAAAGCACTATGCTGAGTCATACTCTCCGGGATATCCCGTCTCTGAGATCCGGGCCGAGTGGTTTACTGCCAGCTTCGCAGTCCCTCGGGTCGGATGCCTTACCTAAGGCAAGTGTCCAGAGGCTCTGTCTTCGGACAGACAGGAAGTGGCCAGACTAGGTATCTATGTACTGATGCCAGGTCAGGCCTTCCTGGTGGCATTTCGGGGTGAGTACATTCCCCTGAATAGTGATTGGCTGGGGTTCCTTCGGGTTCCCTAGCCACATTCCCTAGAAGGGACCCCTTCTAATTGGAAGCTGTGGTTCCAGGCCCTGAGCAGGCCCAGGTAGGCCTTTCATTTAACCATGTTTATGAAGGTTTTCCTGCGAGGCTTATAGCTTGGGCTATGACCGTAGGGAATGCTGTCACTGACAGCCCAGTGTGACCTGAGGGCTGAGTGGTTCTAGCGTTTCATTTGAATTTGCTGGTTCTGACAGTTGTCACTGCCACCTGGCATGCACTCCCCTTAGCATGGTGGCGTGGGTATATCGTTCCCCAAAGCGTCATTCGACGCAGTGCAAGTTCCCTTTCGAAAGGGAACGTCTCAGGTTACGACTGTAACCTATGTTCCCTGAGAAACAGAACAAGACACTGTGTCTCCTTGCCATGCCTCGGGGCCTGCCTACCAAACAGTCCGATAAGGTGATTGTCATGTTTGCAAGGCGCCCTTTTTTACTTGCAGGTCGCACGTGAATCATTCACGTTAATGATTCACGGGCAGTCGGCGGTCAATGTGATTGCCGTGATTTGATAGTGATTTCAGACACCTGTCATGCCTGAGGCGTTCCCCAAAGCATCATTCGACGCAGTGCGAGTTCCCTGTTTCTCAGGGAACATAGGTTACAGTCGTAACCTGAGACGATTTCTGTAATGTTTTGCAGCATAAGGAACTACAGTCAGATGATTCTGTGAAATATGCAAAACATGGACATAAAACATCAGCAAAGAGACAAATGTGGGATCCTGATGTAAACATGAAGATAATATGGTTATAGTAAACCATATATAGTAAAATACTATAACACAATTCACATTAGTTAAAAACTAAAACGTACTGCAGTAAAGCACAGTACCTCGACTGAGTCCAGAGTGAACGAGGGACATCAGCACTAAAAGCAGAAGAAACACAGATATTAATCATTTCCATTCATTCAACACAATGTAAATCACACACTGAAACATGTCTAGAGTTTATTCTACATTAACTGAAAGTGTTTTTCTGTTGTGATGCTCATTCAGGGGAGAACTGATGGATTATTCTCCAGCATTTAACATCATCACACACACTGATGTCACAGGACTCGTGAACTGATACGAGAGTCGATTCAGTGATTCACTGTTTGATTCACTGTTTGATTCACTGTTTGATTCACTGTTGCTCAACAACAATTAAGCAGTTTGAACACTGAGCTTCAAAACATACAACATCATATGACATTAATATAGACTAATGTACAAGATTTTATTACTTAAATAAGTAATTTAGCTATATATTTGTACACTATTATTTCCTCTGTGTGTGACTTTGGTTTGACTTTCTGAAGCCTGAAGAATGCAGCAGAAAATTATATTCTAGTATGTCTATTATATTCTAGTATGTCACACCCAAAAATATCTATAGAGTGTGTTACCATCTTGAAAAGGATGTATGGTATATATGTGTGAGCTGAGCAAAAATCTGGAGTGGTTTTCTGCAGGAGACGCTCGGCTTTGTTGCAAAATAAAGTCTAATATTTCTGGCATCAACGATCTCTGAGAAGTGATTTTTCACAAAAGAGAGAAACCAACAAAACTACTCATCAATAAATGTGATGTCAGTGTATTTCTGTAACTCTGGGCCCTATCTTGCACCCAGCGCAATTGACTTTGTACACCGACACATGTATCATTCCTATTTTGCACCCGCGCAAAGCGCGCTTTTCCCTCCACAGAAGCACGTCGCTAAACTAGGGAATGAACTTGCGCTCCCTGGGCGGTTCAGCGCAAAAAAGGAGGCGTGTTCCGGTGCAAACGTTCCTTCATGCTATTTTGCAGGTTTAGAAAACAATTGCGCCACTAACCAGGAAAAAATAGTTTAAAGTCAGTGGCGCGTTGCGCATGTTATTCATATGCTATTTTAAGGGTGCATGCTTGGCCATAATCAATGTAGTGTGTGCTACAACGCGCATACACTTTGATTCTCTCATATACACAGAAGCAGCAGTTTTCATTTTTGCAAATCATAGATTATTACGATAGATCTACCCAAATTATCATACGCCTGTTTAACCGAAGTTAATTTGGGTGGGTTTCTCCATTTCAATGTAACTTCTCTCTTTTACGGCCGTGACGAGAGCGTTGCTCTCCTTGGCTGTGAACCGCTCCTGGCGCGCGCCTGGCAAATCCGCCGTTACAATAGCAATCCGCTATGGAAAAAGCGCGTCTGCTCTTAAAGGGAATGTGAGATGTCACTCTGATTGGTTTATTTCACGTTATGCCCAAACCACACCTATGAATAATGAAGCTACTTCAGACCAACCCCTTTTAGATATGCGTCGGGCGCAAGAGTCATTTATCCCGCCGGGAAAATAGCAACAGCGCCCAAGACCCGCCCACAAAGTTACTTGCGCTTTGCGCTTGACACTTGCGTTTCAGATCGTTACAATAGGGTACTATGTCTCCACACTGTCTTCATTTAGCAGAGATAGAAATCTTTGGGCTTTTCGATTTTTTTTTAAACTTTACAGACTCTAAATACATTTTGAAGGCTGCTTTAAAATGAGCAAACTTGGGTTTTGAGTTACTCCATTTAGTTTGATGAAAATAAAATGTTCCTAATAACAAAAACAATTCGATAACATTTTTTTTTTTTTTTTGGAAAAACCATATTAATTTGTATGAAGTAAGACAGATGACAAATCTAAGATTAGGTTGCAGTTCATTTTAACACCTAGAAATTGAGACATCTTATACCAAAAGATTGATGAACAGGGACATTCACATAGACTCTCTTTCACAATTACAAAAACAGCAACTGTAATCAATATCCAGATGAAAACGCTCTAATGTGTCTTTCACAGGATATATTCTGTGAGCAATTTTAAATTACACTTCTTTGGTTTTATTAGTTACACAATACCAACTCCCCAAAAATGTTCCCACTCAAATGAGGGAAACATATTAACCCAACCAAATTTAGATGGATGAGAAGAGATATTTAGGGCCCAAGCCCTGAAAGGGCGAAGGCCCTATTGTTTTCGGTAGGATTATTTATTATTAGGGCCCAAGCCCTGAAAGGGCGAAGGCCCTATTGTTTTCGGTAGGATTATTGTTTATTATTATTATTATTTTTCTTACGACAATTCAGGCACTTTTGGGGCCCTTAACATGCTCAAAAACTCTTGAAACTTTGCACACGGGTCAGAACCCGTGGCCATCAGGGCCGGGCTGAAGCTGGTACCCAGGCGTGGCAGGGGGGCTCGACAGCGCCCCCTTGAACAGGGTCCGAAAACTTGGTCCATATATCAAACACACTTGCATGAATTAGTATGAAACTCGGTACACATATAGATCTCATTGTGCCGAACAACGTTCGGGCTCTAAGTTTTACACTAGCCCAACAGGAAGTCAGCAATTATGCATTGTTTGGAAACGCATGCTCAGGAATTTGAAACACACCTCCTAGGGAATTAACCCGGTCGTCAAACTCGGTGTGCATGAAGTCAAGACATTGAGGAAAAATTGCCAGGGGATTTTTGATATCTCGAACGGTTTGGCCGTGGCGAGGAAACGAATTTATGGCGAATAATGGAAACAGGAAGTGTGTTATAACTTCTGCATACATTAACTGATCTTGATTAAACTTCAGCAGTGTGTTCGTTGTAAGAGGCCAATCACATGGATGTGACTATTGTGAGTCAAAGTTATAGCGCCACCAACTGGCAGCAGGAAGTTTGTCACTTTCAAAATGCTTTGAAATCACTCTCTTATTTTTACACAATTTGCTTTAAACTTTATGTGTATAATGTAGACACACGGCAGATGCAGACCTGTGAAAAGATTATTGATATCTTAGATACTGTTGCCATGGCCACGCATCAAATTTTAATATTCTTTTCGGATGCGTTTGAGACTCTTAGCATGCTTGAAATGGGATAAAATTCGACAGGCACATAACACTTATTAGCCAGTAGACATGTGAAAAGTTTCAGAAACGGGCGTGGCAGGGGGGCTCAACAGCGCCCCCTTGAACAGGGTCTGAAAACATGGTCCATATATCAAACACGCTTGCATGAATTAATATGAAACTCGGGTATATATATAGATCTCATCGGGCCGAACAACTTTCCCTCTGTCAAGTTTCATGCCAGACCAACAGGAAGTCAGCTATTATGGGTTGTTTGGAGAACGCTTGCTGTGGAATTTGAAACACTCCTCCTAGAAAATGAATTAAATCGCCACCAAACTCGGTGTGCATGAAGTCAAGACATTGAAGATTCTAAATTGCTGACGGATTTTTGATATCTCGAATGGTTTGGCCGTGGTGAGGAAACGCATTTATGGCGAGAAAAGAGAAACACGAAGTGGTATAACTTCTGCATACATTAACTGATCTTGATGAAACTTCAGCAGTGTGTTGGTGGTAAGAGACCGATCAGATGGATGTAACTATTGTGAGTCAAAGTTATAGCGCCACCAACTGGTAGCAGGAAGTGTGTCACTTTCAAAATGTTTTTTGACAAAAGTGGGGGGGTTAGGTTTACCCACAATTACAAAAATCAGTAAGTATATTGGTCTCATCGAGCCGGACAACTTTCTAATTTACAGTCATTAGCTCTGACCAACAGGAAGTCAGATATTTTGGTTTGAATGTGGATTTATTTGCAAATTCAGCCTCTGCATTTTTACCCACTCCTGCTAAGTGGTTTATTTTGTTCACACCAAACTTTTTCAAAATGATGAAAATACATTAAAGATGCTAAATTGTGAACGGATATTGAATATCTCAAACGGTTTTGCTATGGCGAGGGATTAAATTAATGTACAAAAAGGAAACACTAAAAGCCTCATATCTTCAAAAATGTAATTATACACCATTTATTTCTATATAAAATGATACAAATATCAGAACTCTTTTTTTTTTTAAAAAATAAGAATTGTTTAAACCCATTTTAAACCCATTTTATTCTTTTTTTTTATTATTTAATAATTGTTTAAGTTTAAAAACAGCCAGAATGTTTTTTTAGTCCAATAAATAAATAAATCATGTCATTCATAGTGCTATACTGCCCTCTTGTGTTCAAAATCAGGTAGGCCTATTGTATCTATATACAAATATACTAGGTATGTGACGGTGAGAATATTTTACCACCGGTTAATCAACAGGGTTAATCAACGTTAATCAATGTTGTGGAATATTTTGAGTGTATCATAAAATCAGAATAAGGTAAGACAAGTAATATTTTCTGTCTTATATACAGTGAGGAAAATAAGTATTTGAACACCCTGCTATTTTGCAAGTTCTCCCAATTAGAAATCATGGAGGGGTCTGAAATTGTCATCGTAGGTGCATGTCCACTGTGAGAGACATAATCTAAAAAAAGAAATCACAAGCTCCAGTCCGAGGGAGATTGACAGTCATGTTTAGCTTCTTCCATTTTCTAATGATTGCTCCAACAGTGGACCTTTTTTCACCAAGCTGCTTGGCAATTTCCCCGTAGCCCTTTCCAGCCTTGTGGAGGTGTACAATTTTGTCTCTAGTGTCTGTGGACAGCTCTTTGGTCTTGGCCATGTTAGTAGTTGGATTCTTACTGATTGTATGGGGTGGACAGGTGTCTTTATGCAGCTAACGACCTCAAACAGGTGCATCTAATTTAGGATAATAAATGGAGTGGAGGTGGACATTTTAAAGGCAGACTAACAGGTCTTTGAGGGTCAGAATTCTAGCTGATAGGCAGGTGTTCAAATACTTATTTGCAGCTGTATCATACAAATAAATAGTTAAAAAATCATATATTGTGATTTCTGGATTTTTTTTTTTTAGATTATGTCTCTCACAGTGGACATGCACCTACGATGACAATTTCAGACCCCTCCATGATTTCCAAGTGGGAGAACTTGCAAAATAGCAGGGTGTTCAAATACTTATTTTCCTCACTGTATATATATATATATATAGCTGCGAGCAGCGATGAAGGGCCAAAGCCTGCGGCACCGCCAACCCCGGCTTGGGCCCGTAATCGCTGCTCGCAGCTATATTAACAATTGTAATAGGTTGTAATTGCCTTTCTAAAAAGATTTCCAAATTTAAAAGTATTATAATGTTGCAAACATGAATTTGTGTTCTACTGTATCAAACGCTTTTTATTAAAATCAATAAATAGTATTAGACTGTCATCATTAAGAAGGTGACTGTAATCAATAAAATCAAGAATAAGACGAATGTTATTACATATATGTCTTCCTTTCATGAAACCAGACTGAGACTGAACAATTAGGGAATCCAATCCTAATTTTAGCCTGCTAGCAAAAATAAGAGAAAACAGTTTGGCATCAGTGTTAGAGTTATAGGTAATAAAGTTATGGGTCTCCACCCATCTAGAGATAAGGGATCCTTATTTGCCTTTGGTATTAAGGTAATTTCCCCTGTCTGAGAGATGGAGGTAAAATCCCATTATTTATAGATTCATTAAACATAGCTAAAATAAACGGGGAAAGGGCATCTCTGAAAGTGTTGAAAAATTCATTCTTAAGCCCATCATTACTAGGAGATTTGTTGTCCTTGAGTTTCATAATATTGTCGATAATTTCTGTAATACTAAGCTCTTCCTCACAAATGCAGCCAAATTCATCATTAACAAAAGTACTATTATCCGATTATTCTAAAAAGGACTTTTTAATGGCTAAACTCCTCACTTTATATATCATAAAATCCCACTGCAGCTCATATTTGGTTAGTAATTACACCCTGTGTATAGTATTTTTCCATTATTTTTAAGACTTCACACTTTAATTCATCATTTAATAAAAAATAATTGTTTAAAATCCAGTATCCGCTTCTGCTCATGTTTTTTCTACCCTGGTACCCTGGTTTACTAAGTAGAACAATACCCAGACAACCCTTCAGAGAGAGAGAAAAAAAATAATAATAATAAATTAAAATATTAATAATAAAAAAAAAAAAATATATATATATATATGTGCTTATATATCCCTCTGATGGTTTATGGGGTCTTTTGGGACCCCAAATGACTTTTACTCAAATTAAAAAATTTTTTCCCTTTGTCCAAATGGTATGAAACCTTCTACGGCTCTCAAAAAAAAAATTAAATTGGAATGATATCTGTTTTTATGTTAGCGTGACAAAAATTGTGACACTCGTGGTCTTCGGGGTCTCTGGAGAAATGGCACAAATTAAGTGGCACACTTCCACCAATGCAAAAAACATCCACAATGCTAAATTATATTGCTCACAACACGCGTGTACACACACACACACACACACACACACACACACACACATATAGAGGAATACATTTTTGAGACTATAAAAAACTGTTCTCTTATCATTTGTAAAATAAAATCATCCAAAATGCAGTACCACCACAAAAATAAATTGGTGACACTGACACATTGAAAATGTGCACACACACACACACACACACACACACACACACACACACACATTTGTAAGGCTATAATTTGTCAAATAAAATCATCCAAAATGCAGAACCAACACAAATATAAAGTGGTGACACTGACACCGACAATGTGTACTCACACACTCTCTCTCTCTCTCTCTCTCACACACACACACACACACACACACACACACACAGGAACATTTGTAAGGCTATAATTTGTCAAATAAAATTATCCAAAATGCAGTACCACCACAAAAATAAATTGGTGACACTGACACATTGAAAATGTAAACACACACACACATACACGCATACACACACACAGGAACATTTGTAAGGCTATAATTTGTCAAATAAAATCATCCAAAATGCAGAACCACTACAAATATAAAGTGGTGACACTGACACCGACAATGTGTACTTACACACTCTCTCTCTCTCTCTCTCTCTCTTTATCTCTCAGACACACACACACACACACACACACACACACACAATTGTGTGTGTGTCTAGAATCTAGAATTAGATTAAAAATAAATGATTGAAATAAATGATAAAATCTTAAGACTCCAACATTTCTCTTTGTAACATTTTGTTCAGGTTTGGTTCTAATCATAATGTAACATTATTGAAAAACTGGGTTTTTTTGGTACAAAAAAATGCTAAACTTTGACAAAAATATTTTATTTTTGTTATAATTGTGATTTTATAATATTTAGATATGAATCCAACTGAATCCAACTTGTGAAAAGATATATTTCAGGTAGTCTAATAGCAAATAGCATATACTGGAGCTCTATAGCCATATAGTGGTTAAAATTATTATTTTTTATTTTAAAACTGCATTTTCCAAAAAATGGGCAAAAATTTTACATTAAACCATTTAAAATTATCCATGTTATCCCCATGAATGAAAGTTAGAAATCTGGGTCTTTTATAAAGTGAATTTTACATCAAATGCTGTTTTTTTGTAAAAAGGCTATTTAAATATTTATTTATTTATTTATTTATTTATAGAAATTTAAAAAATATCATAAATTCTCCAAAAACTGCACAAATGTTGAGTAAAAACATTAACAAACAGAATAAAATTACATTTGTAAAAAAAAAAAAACTATTATCTTGTTACAAAATTAAATGTTATTGTCTGGGGTCTCTAGAGACCCCAAAAACCTCAAGTGTAGACATAAATAAAGACCATCAGAGGGATATATATATATATATATATATATATATATATATATATATATATATATATATATATATATATATATATATATATATATATAAAAGAAACATTGGAGGGAGGAGAAAAAAAACTGTCCATGGAACTGGTTTAACTGTTCAGCACCTTCAAAAGTATAGTAACTAACTTGTTAGTCTTCAAGTGCTCACTGGTTTTGGCTGCCCTCCAGAGAATATCTTTCTCAGATCGTGAAATGAATCGAATGATCACAGGCCTGGCTTGCTGGTTCTCACTGTTGAGCCTGCCCTGTCGATGAGCCACATCAACTGTGCTCGTGTGTAATGCTGGAACGATCGCACGACACACCTCCTTGACTCTGGCCTTGACGTCCTCTTTGCTGTTCTCCGATAGCCCGTAGAGCTGTAAATTCCACCTCCTCCCATAACGCTCCGCATCGGACAGCCTCTCTTCTAACACCGCAATTATAATTCTGTTCATAAGCCTCATGTTTCTAGACGCACCCCAGCGGCAGACATTTTTATTTTGCAGCCACGGTCGTCTAGCTACTCTTCGTTGGCTTGCGAGCTGGAAAAAACAAACTCTAGTCAGGCCAATCACATCGTGTATAGAGTCGGTGGGCGGGCATAATTACGACAGAGTTATGAAGGTTCCCTGCTTCTTGAAAACAAAGAAGAGCTGCTGCTGCTGCTGGCGAACAGCGGTCTTTCGAATCGGCTTTGACCGCGACTCTGGAGGACTTGGAGTTAAGCTTTTCTTTGAGAAAAGAACAAAGAACGGCACTGAAGTCATTCTTAAAAAAGGAAGATGTGTTCGGAGTTTTGCCGACCGGATAGGCAAAAGTTTAATCTATCAACTAGCTTAATTTTTGGGAAAATGCTCTGGTTGGTTGTAGAGCTATTGAGTGCAGAGGGAATCTGAAAGACAGCCGTTTATCCCGCCCCTCAGATTGAGTCCTGCCAATGGTGTGTTCCCAGACCCAACATCTTGATGTGGTTCTGGCTTGTCAGGCTATCATGTTTCTGCTTGAGAGTGTCCATTTCAATGCGAAAGCCGCCCACTTCATTGTAAATGCAGTCCACTTTCTCCCGCTGATCTTCGACGAGCACAGCATTTTCAGACACCTTTGATTCAATTCTGTCCAATCTCTCATTAATTAAATTATATAGATCACTCAAGAAAAACTCTTTTTTTTTCACTTTGTGCGCACTTTTCTCCTTTCCCCGCCATGACTAGGCCAACTCTGCACAGTTCAGTCAAAACACTTCTTGATGAATGACATGGCGTAAAAGTTAATAGAGTTCAAAAATGTGACACAAAGTTCATGTAACATAATTTTGGTCGTCAGATCATAATAGAAAATAATTTTAGAAGGGAAAATCCAGGAAAATTAACTCCACTTAGAAAAGATCGTCTGCACCCACCGCCATCTTCACGCCCTGTCTTCATAGTTCTTGTTCTCTTGTTTTGTGTTTTTTCTTTTGTTTTTTGCTCCCTATTGAATTTTGCCTGTATAACATGTTCCTAACCCTAACATGAAAGACACTATTAAAAATGTATAAATAATATAGAATCATGCACCTTTCACACCACTACAATGCATTATATCACAGTAAAGATACACTTTATGAATAAACACTTGCACACACATGTTATAAAAAGAAAATATTAACATCAGGGGCGTACTGGCCATCTGGAGCACTGGGACTTTTTCCTGGTGGGCCACTGGCCAATGTGAGCCGGCCCATCCGGTACACAAATAAAAAATAAAGAAATAACAGAAATCATAATATTTCACCTCTTTTCGACCTCGGCCGACAAGGAGTGTGTTTTGTGTGCATGTGATTGCATTGCCCCCTCCCTCCCTGTTAATTTGTGTGGTCTACTCCATTGCGTATCTTGAAACGCCCCCTTTCACTTCTAATTTACAGAGAGAGAGAAGACTTGTTCGACTTTGAACCGGCGCTGCACAGACCGATCGGTGAATGATATCAAAGTACCGCGAGAGCGAATAGAGAGCAGACGCTCATAATGCTTTTGAGTTGCTCTCGTGGTACTTTGATGTCATAAACCGATCGGTCTGTGCAGCACCTGTTCAAGTCCTACAAGCCTAGAGATTGATCCGTTACACCGAATTTCTCTGAGCCGATAATTACAAATAATTGTCCATGGATGAAAAGGGGAAGAAAATGGATGAAAAGGTGAAGAAAAGGTGGAGCTGAAAAGTTACTGTAAAAAATAATAATAAAAGCATTAGATGTACATGCTGTGAAATAGGGATGGGCAAATGAAGCCTCATGAAGCACTGAGGCTTTCCCCTGATTGTTCCGGGAAAAGATTCGAAGCATCAAGAGTGTTGAAAACAGCGCCATCTTGTGGCAGGTCAAATTTATAGCAGCCATAAACCCGAGTGCGCAGCGTCGTTGTTTTATCTATTGAGCACAAATAAAAGCCTGACAATGCTAAATGTTCAGTTTACTGATAATATAATTCACATATTAACGTGTGGCAATAAATTAATTGTAACAATTATATTAATACTAATTATAAAAATACCAGAAGAGTTGCTTGATACAAGTAAATGGTGGTCTAATTATTTTATGGTTTCTATGCTGTTTATATGTCAAAATTTATAGTAAATGTTAGTAAATGGACTTAAACTTCCAAAAGCCTGTAGAGTAGTGGTCTGGGTTCAAACATTCCGACACGCAAAGTGAAGCATTCACGAGACTGGAAAGAAAGTGAGGCTTCGTTTTTCGTTGATCACGTGTTTCTCTGAAACCAATACGCGCTCCGGCACGGAGCTTCATGAGAAATTGAGCTGTATACTCGATACACGCTTTGAAGCTTCAGTGTCAAATGTAACATCACTACTGTGAAATGCTTCAAATGAACAGATTATGCATTTGGCGCAAAGGGAAGTTGCAGTTCAGCAGGCTCTGACGGCTCTAGTATTACAGCTGAGGTCAAGGATAGCGAGGCTGGACCCAGCAGCACAGTCAGTGTCAGTGATGAACCAGCGCCTGCTGATGATGACCAACAACACCTCTCCCCCTGTACCTGAGCCAGTGAAGAGGATGGCAATCAAACTGAACCGGTAAACTGAAATGAAATCAGTAGTAGCATTATTTAGCTCGCACTAGTAAACTAGTTACTCATTTTAACAATGATGGTAGTTAATATTAATTCCCAACACTGCTGAGTGTTGAGAAATTAGTTCTTAACTCAACAATTAGTATAAAATTAAAATAAAATATCTGCAAAATATGAATAAATAAATATATTTAAAAGGACAACAAAAGTCTGAGACACTTTCTGATTGTCCAGCATTGGTGGAACATGTTCATATGTCGACGTCATGAACTTATTCTGGAAACCTGTGGTTATTCTGACACACGTGTGAACTGACTTCATACAACAACTAAATATGAAGTTCAAGCGAACTGGTTAAAAGTAACTGAAATGTGTCTCAGAAAAGAGAAGTTAGCTCTGAGAAAAGCTCTACTTTGTTTGATAAACTATGTGTCCGCATGACAGAGAAATGTAAGTGTCAAGTTATTTCTCAATAAGAGAGTCAGAGAGATAGAGAAGATGATAGAGAAGATGAGAAGTGATAGAGAAGATGATTGTGATGATTGTGATTGTGATTGTGTGTTCAGTCACTGTTCTCAAACTCTCTGAGTCTCTGAGACCCAGCCCATTGACTTATGTCCACGGTAGTTTCATCCTTCTCCTTGGAATCTTTTATGCAAGTCTCTTAATTCCTGCTGTACTGTACTGAGGACATCCTGGGGTTTTCAGTGATATGTTATTTGATTGGCTGGGAGGCTGGGAACCCCCTCTATCTTTCAATCCAATATGGACAGCATATTCCTATAGGAACAAGCACATTTTATGGAAATATAAGAGGTGAGTCAAATATTGTTTGTCTATGGTTTTGTTACTATGATAATCATATATTTTCTTGTTCATTAAGGTGTTAGGAATCATATATTTAGTTCTGATAGCAACTACATTATGTATCTTTTGAAAAATTAGCCATTTTATGAATGTCAATTATAGTGGACATCAGGACTATCTTCATGTAAATAATGACTCCACATTGTTATAGGAAACAGAACTGAAGCAGAAAGAATTCTTTACAAAATGACTAGGGATAGATTATTCAGGATAAGAAACTCCCTCAAGATTGTCAATGACCTGGCTGTAACAGAAGAAACAAAGAAGGCAGATATTCTTTGGAAAGTTAGGCCAATACTCGATCGTGTGCGGCAAGGCTATCTCAGCCTTGCAAAGCCAGAAAGGGTCTGCATTGATGATGAGCAAATCATCCCATTCACAGGCCGTTGTCCAGTCAGGCAATTTGTTCCCGGCAAGCCAAACCCTACTGGCCTAAAGGTCTTTGTCCTCGCATCCCCAAATGGTCTGATGCTTGATTTTGAAGTCTACCAAGGGAAGAATACCTTTACAATCCAAAGGTTAGGAGTTGGAGCTGCAGCAGTTCTACGCATGGTTGAATCTGTTCCAACAAGAAGCCACATATTCTTCGACAGGTACTTCACAACCATAGATCTTTTGGATGCATTGCTGGCAAAGGGCCTTCCTGCAACTGGAACTATAATGCAGAACCATGTCCCAAAGCTGTGCCAGCTGCCAGAAGACAAACAGTTGAAAAAAGAGGGGAGAGGAACATCAGTGTCAGTGGCCAGAAAGAGTCCTGAGCTGGCCATCACAAAATGGTTCGACAACAAACCAGTGCTCATGGCATCCACTGTACATGGGAAAGACCCGGAAGACATCTGTACCAGATGGTCCAAGAAAGAAAAGCACATGGTCCAGGTTAAAAGACCAGCAGTAATTAAGCAGTATAATGACAACATGGGTGGCATGAATCTTTGTGATCGCATGCTTAGCTTCTATCGTATGTCAAGCAGGACGAAGAAATCGACATTGCGTGTGTTTCATACTGTTCTGTTTTATCAAACTATACAGAATGGACGATTAAAGCAGTATCATTGCTTACTTTATTTAACACATGTGCATAACAGCATTACAAGTGTCATAGCCTAGCTCTGTCTGTACGTCACTCAAAACTGTCTGTGCGTCACTCAAATCTGTCCCCTTGGGAACATGACAGGAAAACTAACAATCCACCTGTTACATCCTTTCTCTTTTTTTTTCTTTTTTTTTCACAAGTTATACATTTTCTTTGTAAACAAAATTAACATTTTCTTCTCAGTGCCTTCAGATGTAAACATTAATGCTTCAGAAAAAATGCATGTAATTATCTTACCTAAATTCAAAAGCAAACTTATAACATGTCCTCTTAGGACATTAACTTCAAGTGCATATTTGTAAACTTGACAATATACATCAAATATTGGATATTGGATATTTTATCCTTGCAAATGAAATGTGCAATCAATAACTCCTTGAAGACTAAAAATTTACTGTTTAATGTTATGTATTTGTATTATTTTTCTTTATTCATAATTTCATAATGTATTTTGTCAAGCCAGAGTTGTGTCTGTGTTCAGTGCATGAGGAGACTATAGATAGAATGGAACCATGTAAAGATCATGTCACATGAGACAGGTGGTTGAGCTATATTTTGTAGAGGGTGTGTACAATGTAACATGTTTTCAACTGATGCAGATGTAAACAACAGAGATAGTTTCTTAATATGGAAGTGAATTGTGCTATGTGTTCGTATGACATATACGTTCCATTTTTAAAGCTTAAGCAACATAGTTTGTTACCTTAAAAGGAAGCTGCTCTGTAATGTATATAAGCTCTATCTTACTGTACCACCTCAGAGAAACAGAGGCATGAGAAACAGAGGCATGAGAAACTTAATGGCAGAGAAACATAAAGCCAGATAAACCATTTACATCTAACATGATGGGATGAGAAGATAAATAAATGGGGAACAGAAAAAATCTGGAATGAAGACCTCTCATGTAGCCTTATTCTTATATGCTTGTTTCTCTCTGTCTGACACATGATACATAATAAATCCATATCTCTTGGCAAAGGTAACTGGTGTAGCTTCCGTGATTCAACCATAAAGGGGAAACCATGATTTTTAAATCTACACTCCTTTACCCTTTTCCCCTCTCTTTTACAGTGCAACCGCAACTCACAACCATACCTAGAAAATGACCAAACATGTCATATAATAATCTCACTTAGTATAATCCCTCAAATAGGTCGGCATTTTAACTTGACGACCAGACCTCGTAGTAACAGTGCTTTGATAACTACCCTGACCACATTCAGCAGCTACAGTTTGTGTGTTTGTCAAAACCCCTGTTTGTGCAGATGTTGAGGGTGGGCTGTAGTTGTGCCTGAGATGGCAACGGTTTAGCCTCAGAACACTACCCGACTCCAACTCAACCTCATAAGATCTGGGACTCACTGGTCTAATCACTCTAGCTGTTTTCCAGGTTTTACAAGGCTCAAATGGTTGGACTCGAACACTGTCCCCTGATGTGAAACAGTCCAAGTCTTTTGCTGTGCGGTTGTAGTATTTCTCCTGTCTTTGTCTGTTGTTAATCAGTGCCTGTTTGTTGTTTGACACTTTCGGCTCCAACAGTGTCTCTTTAGTAGGAAGAAGGGTCCGGATCCTCCTGCTGAGAAGTCTCTGAGCTGGACTGGTGGTGAGACCTTGGCTCGGTGTGTTGCAATGGTCCAGTAGGGCTAAGTATGGATCCTGTCCAGCAGCTGCAGCTTTCTGCATAAGGCGTTTTGCTGTTTTGACAGCTGACTCAGCCTTTCCATTGCTTTGTGGGTACCCGGGTGACGATGTTCTGTGCACAAATTCCCACTTTTGGCTGAACATTTTAAAGTCGTGTGATGAGTACTGCGGTCCGTTATCAGAGATGAGCACATCTGGAATCCCCTGACGAGCAAAGTGTGCTTTCAGTTTGTGAATCACTGTGGTACTTTTGGTGTCCGGCAAATAATCAACCTCCCAAAAATTTGAATAATAGTCCACGGTTACTAGGTAGTCTTTATTGTGCCAAGAAAACAAATCAGTTCCTACCTTAGCCCAAGGTCTGTAGGCAATGTCATGGGGATGCAATGTCTCTTTTTGTTGCTTGGGGTCAACTGACCTGCAGATGTCACATTTGGAAATAAACGTCTTTATTTGCTCATTCATCCCCTGCCAGAACACACACTCACGTGCTCGAGTGGCTATTCTCCAGTGGCTTATGGTCACTTTGAACAGTCACCATAAGTATATTGATGGAACTTTTCCATTCCAAACACTATGGCCAAACATTCTTTTTCTATCTGCGCATAACCCCGTTCTGTGGGTGTCAGCGCTCTGCTCGCAAATGCCACAGGTTTACCTTTCTGCGTCAGGGCTGCTCCTAGCCCCGTCTCTGAGGCATCACATTGCAGGGTTAACTCCTCATTTTGGTCATAGTACTTGAGCAGTGGTGCGTTTGTTATTTTGTCTTTCAATCTTTTAAAAGCTGTCTCGTGCACCTCAGTCCATTCCCACATGTTGTCCTTGTGTGTAAGCTGTCTCAAAACTTCACAGTCATCAGAAAGATGATCACAAAACTTTGAAAGGTAGTTCAGTATACCTACAAGTCTCTGTACCCCCTTAACATCTGTAGGCCTCGGCAACTCCCGCACTGCCCGCACTTTCTCCGGGTCAACGCGGAGGCCTTCTGCTGTCAGCAAGTGTCCAATGTAGGGTACAGACTCTCTCCTCAGTTTAAACTTGTCTGCATTGAGTTTAATGTCTCTTTGTCTGTTACTATAAATAAAGTAAAGACAAGACACCTCATTAGAAAACATCTCAAGTTTTTCTCATGATCCTTGTCTGCTTCCTCTTGTGTGTCACCCTCCCGGTGATCAGTATATCATCCGCAATGATATACAAACCCGGTAAGCCCTCTAGTGCTTGCATGAGTTTCCTTTGGAAGACCTCCGGAGCTGGGCTTATACCCACTGGCATCCTGAGCCAACGATACCATCCGAACGGGGTTGCAAACGTGGTGAGGTAACTGGACTCTTCGTCTAGCTTGATGTGCCAAAATCCATGCTTCACATCACAAACAGTGAATACCTGATAGTACCTAATACCTGATACCTTGAGAGTCCTGGCAGTACATCATCAATGGTCGGAAGAGGAAATCGGCTCCTTTTTAGTGCTCTATTCAGCGGTTTTGGGTCTATACAGATCCTTGGCTTTCCATTTGGTTTTGTCACTGACACCATACTGCGTATCCAGTCAGTGCTGCGCTCCACAGGTGCTATGATTTCTTGGCTTTCAAGATTTAGTTTATTTAGTTCTTCTTTAAGTGGGGTCATCATTGCAACAGGCACTCTGTGTTTAGGCAGTTTTACTGGTGGTACACTTTTGTCTATTTCAATGTTGTACTCTAGGCAGCCAACGCCTGTGAAAACATCTCCGAACTCTGTCTTTATTCTCTCCATATTTGTCAGCTGCACACTGTTTTCAGTGGTTTTGTCTGTACATTGTGTTTTCACTATACTGTCAATCGCCAGTATGTTCTCATACTGCACTTTGATCAACTTCATGGCTACACTTGCCTTTCTTCCCAGAAGCGGGATCCTGTCCTCCTGGTCCACCACTTGAAACTCAAGTCTGTATAATTTATCATTTCTCGGATTTCGGAGTTTGACTTTACATTTTCCAAGTGGGCGTAATCTGCTTTTGTTGTACATGACAAGTACTTTCTCTGTGTAATCCAATTGTATACTTGGATTCAACAGTTGCATTGGGATAACATTACAAGTAGCACCACAGTCTATCTGAAAGTTAACTAGCTTTTTGTCCAACAACATACCTGCGAAGAGATGTTGTCTTTTGCTGTGTGCTTCTTTCACTTGATTTATTGTCTCTTGGTTTTCTCTGATGTCTGTTATTGTCATGATATCCTCACACGATTCACTTGACTCTGAAATTGTGTGTACCGGTCTGCCTTTCTTGTTTTTCTCAAACTTGGACTTGCATTTTGCAGCAAAGTGGTTCTCTTTTCCACGCTTCTTACACTTCTTTCCATAGGCTGGACATTTGTGTTTATTTTTCTCATGTGTGTTGCCACAAAAGTTACAGTTAATCTCCTCCTTTTTGTCTCTTCTTGGATTCTTCTTCATTGCATGTATTTCTTCCACCGTTTTACCTTGTATGGTTTTGCTGTTCACTTTTGACAGTTCAGTAGCTCTGCATATTTGCATGCACTTATCCAGCGTTAAGTTTTCTTCTCTTAACAGTCTTTCCCTTATCGCAGGGCTTTGTGTACCACACACAATGCGGTCTCTTATTAGTGAGTCCTTAATGTCACCAAAATTGCATGTGCTGGCCAATACTCTCAAATCTGTGACATATCTGTCAATATTTTCGTCTTGTCCTTGGTCTCTAACAAAAAACTTATATCGCTCAACAGTCTCATTCAGTTGCGGATTGCAATGTTTATCAAACTGCGTCATCATTGTACGCACCGTCCTCCTCGCAGATGTATCACCGCTTGTCAGCGTTTCTAAAAGTTCCCTCCCTCTCTCTCCGAGGAGGTAATTAAACAACTTAACTTTAGTTGTCTCCTCTGCATCGGGCATAGTGAGGTCCGAATACAGCGTAAACTCCTCCTTCCAACTTTTCCAAGTTTTCACTAAGTTGGCTGAATCCAAACAAAGTATTGGAGGCGACTTGAGACCATCCATCGCGACATCTGGCGCTCTTTTCTGCTCCGGCTTCGGCTCCTTAAATGCTGGGCAGTCCCTTGCTCGAGCTCGCGGGCTAGGCTAACTACAACAAGCTAGCGGCACTTTTCACTCTTCACGGCTCGGTACTAACTTCGGCTGAATTCGCGACCGCTGCCACCATGTTTCATACTGTTCTGTTTTATCAAACTATATAGAATGGACGATTAAAGCAGTATCATTGCTTACTTTATTTAACACATGTGCATAACAGCATTACAAGTGTCATAGCCTAGCTCTGTCTGTACGTCACTCAAAACTGTCCGTGCGTCACTCAAATCTGTCCCCTTGGGAACATGACAGGAAAACTAACAATCCACTTGTTACTGTCACATGCCTGTCCTGTCTCGTGTAGCACATGTGGTGTTTGTGTTCCTGTCACTGTTTTGACCCCACCCTCCTTGTTATCTCATTATTGGTTTCATTTGCCCCACCTGTTGTTCCCTCATCACCTGCCTGATTTGTCCCTTTTATAAGTTCCTTTGTGTTTGCAGTCTGTGTCGGATCGTTGTTTTGTTTACGTCTCCCGCTTTCCCGTGAAACCCCGGTATGTTGTTTTGAAGTTGTAGTTTTGGTTATTTCATGTTTTCCCCCTTGAGGGTTTTTGTTTCATTTCATGTTTCTTTTATTTAATAAATATTCTTTCTGCATTTGAGTCCTCTCCTTTAGTTTTTCCTTAGTTATACGTGACAGAACGATCCGACCATGTTAAGGACTCAGCAGAAGAAATCACGACACCCACCAGGCCCTCCTGTCTCGTGCCCCCAATACGAACGCATTATTCGTTTTCAGGCACTTAGTTCCCTCCGCCAGCAAGGGGCTGATTTGAGGAAATTCGCGGCCGAATTCCTTAGAGCGGCGGAGGGCCTACAACTGAACGAGGGGCCTCTTAAGGACCTTTTCTTTTATGCACTCGATGAGCCCATGGACTGGTTACTTAGGAGGGCGTATGACAGAAGTACCTTTGAGGCAATGGTGGAGGGTCTCGCTCACTTTCAGGAGCGAGAGGCCAGGAAGAGGGTCCCAGTTCCGGTGACCTCAGTGCCGGTGGTCCCGAGTCCAGTGGTCCCAGTTCCGGTGGTCCCGAGTCCAGTGGTCCCAGTTCCAGTGGCCCCAGTTCCAGTGGTCTCGAAACGGAGGAGGAAGAGGAAGACTCCCTCCGTGACTGTTCCGGTGGCCTCAGTTCCGGTGGTCCCGAGTCCGGTGGTCCCGAGTCCGGTGGTCCCAGTTCCGGTGGTTCCAGTTCCGGTGGTCCCAGTTCCGGTGGTCCCAGTTCCGGTGGTCCCAGTTCCGGTGGTCCCAGTTCCGGTGGTCCTGCTCGCACTGCCTGCACCACCTCAGCGATCCGTCACGTCTGCCCAGCCAGAGACTGTTCACGTCACGTCTGACGGGCCTGTGTCTTCAGACAAGATGGCCGATGCCGAGCCTGTTCACGTCACATCTGCCAAGCCAGAGACTGTTCACGTCACATCTGCCCAGCCAGAGACTGTTCACGCCATGCCTGCCGAGCCTGTGTCTTCGGGCAAGGTGGCTGCCGCTGAGCCTGTTCACGTCACGTCTGCCGAGCCTGTGTCTTCAGACATGATGGCCGCCGCCGAGAGTGTTCACGTCACGTCTGCCGAGCCTGTGTTCCCTGACAAGATGGCCGCCGTCGAGCCGGTGTCTGTTCCTGAGCCGGTGGTGTCTGTTCCTGAGCCGTTGGTGCCAGTTCCAGTGCCTGAGCCGTTGGTGCCAGTTCCAGTGCCTGAGCCGTTGGTGCCAGTTCCAGTGCCTGAGCCGTTGGTGCCAGTTCCAGTGCCTGAGCCGTTGGTGCCAGTTCCAGTGCCTGAGCCGTTGGTGCCTGTTCCTGAGCCGGTGGTGCCAGTTCCTGTTCCAGAGCCGGTGGTGCCAGTTCCTGTTCCAGAGCCGGTGGTGCCAGTTCCAGTGCCTGAGCCGGTGGTGCCAGTTCCAGTGCCAGTTCCGGTGGTGCCATCTCCAGTGCCTGAGCCGGTGGTGCCAGTTCCACCGTCCAAGGGGTCGTCTCCGCCGTGGCCGCCCGAGGGGTTCTGGCCGCCCGAGGGGTCGTCTCCGCCGTGGCCGCCCGAGGGGTCGTCTCCGCCCTGGCCGCCCGAGGGAAAGTCTCCGCCCTGGCCGCCCGAGGGAAAGTCTCCGCCCTGGCTGCCCGAGGGAAGGTCTCCGCCCTGGCCGCCCGAGGGAAAGTCTCCGCCCTGGCCGCCCGAGGGAAGGTCTCCGCCCTGGCCGCCCGAGGGAAGGTCTCCGCCCTGGCCGCCCGAGGGAAAGTCTCCGCCCTGGCCGCCCGAGGGAAAGTCTCCGCCCTGGCCGCCCGATGGACTCTCTGCTCCGCCCTGGCCGCCCGATGGACTCTCAGCTCCGCCCTGGCCTCCCGAACTGTCCATTTTCCCTGCCCCACCCTGGTCTGTCTTTCCTGTTCCCCCTGTCCCACCCTGGTCTGTCTTTCCTGTTCCCCCTGTCCCACCCTGGTCTGTCCCTCCCGTCCCGCCCTGGTCTGTCCCTCCCGTCCCTAGTTGAGCGTCTGGTAGCCGCTCCTTAAGGAGGGGGTAATGTCACATGCCTGTCCTGTCTCGTGTAGCACATGTGGTGTTTGTGTTCCTGTCACTGTTTTGACCCCACCCTCCTTGTTATCTCATTATTGGTTTCATTTGCCCCACCTGTTGTTCCCTCATCACCTGCCTGATTTGTCCCTTTTATAAGTTCCTTTGTGTTTGCAGTCTGTGTCGGATCGTTGTTTTGTTTACGTCTCCCGCTTTCCCGTGAAACCCCGGTATGTTGTTTTGAAGTTGTAGTTTTGGTTATTTCATGTTTTCCCCCTTGAGGGTTTTTGTTTCATTTCATGTTTCTTTTATTTAATAAATATTCTTTCTGCATTTGAGTCCTCTCCTTTAGTTTTTCCTTAGTTATACGTGACAGTTACAGCGTGTGATCAGTCACTTCTTTGATGTTGCCATCACAAACTCCTGGATACAATACAAGTCTGACATCAAAGCTCTGCACAGATCATCCAAGAACACACATCAGTACCTGGACTTCAAATTAGTCCTAGCTGAAGAGCTGTTAAATGAGGATCCCACAACCAGAGCCATCTGTGCCAGACTAGGAGCCATGCACATGCCTGAGATGATGGATACCAAGCATGCAGAAAGATGCAGAAATAAGGGCTGCAAGAGCAAGATGTACATGAGATGTACCAAATGCAAGATGTTCCTCTGCATTACCAAAAAGAGAAATTGCTTCCAGGACTATCACCATTCACCACTTACAAAGAACATACTAAGAACAAAATGAAGAGTGAAGGAAAAACTAGATTGGATTCAGTTTGACAGAAGGAAAAAATCCCCCCAAAATCAGTTTCACATTAGTTCTATGTTCATTGTTCAAATAACACTAAAAGGATTCAAGGGGACCAAAAGATACAGACATAACAAAGTGTTAAGCTTTAATAGTAAAGATATCCTTGCAAAATGTAAGGAAAAGGATTCAAGAATGATAAATGTGTCTATTGTATAATCAAAATGTCTGTATTCTTGGATAATAATCAATTTACAGCCCAAAATGTATGTATTCTTAGTTAAAAAACTCTATAATCTGGTAAAATTTGTATCTACCAAATGTGTCTGTTTTCGTACTCAAATTATCCTGTTGTTCACTACAGTGGACATGCTGTAAAATAAAAAATAAAAATGTGTAAATTGTAGGATTTTTTTTTTAACCCTAAACAGGTATGGAATCACAAAAAAAATATGATTAGGAAAAAAAATATTTTCCTTGGTTCTCAGGAGTATCATTCATGACTAACTCACATCAACACAAATACATCTGATTTATCTCAAGTACTTGAAATATGAAGAAAGATATTACAACAAAACTAAGCAAAAATACAAGCACACATTGCCTCCATCTTTCACACGCATTATCACACAGATAAATGCATCATAAACCTCTTTATCTGATCAACACGCAACATAATCGCATAAGATCAGATCTATAAATAATACAATAAGCAAGACTGTGGATTCATAGACTCTCCTACACAACAACCATTATTATATCCCATCTTCAGCTGAATACATTGCATTAGGAACAGAAAACAGAAGATAGTAAAGAATATGATCTAATACTCACAGATGAGAGGCAGTGCACAGGAGCCCATACTGTCACATTAATAGACAGTTTTAACAGCGCTGAGTGTTAAACACACACTTCCTGTGCTTAAAAGAAGAGATGAGGGAGGAGGAGATAAACTCTACGCAGAAATACACAGATAAAGAAAAGAGAGATCCAGTCTAAGATTTTTAGCTACTAATTTATTCAAGTTGTCACAGCTCTGTTCATCTACTTGAAAATCATATTTTCCAGATCAGTTCTGATGGAGATTGTTCTCACTGTTATTGTGTTCGTTCACACAGTCACACATAGAAGACAGACAGTGATTAAAGAGAAATCACCACGTGACATCTAATGTGTCTAATGTAACTCTACAACATATCAGTGAATGAAGTATACAGCCTTTTTTATCATAATGTTGTGTTCCATAAAAACTAAAATGCTGCTTGTCAAAGGTGTTTTCTGTTCCTCAGCGCTTCGGCTCGACTCGATGGAACTGAAGAAAAGGCTGGAGAAACAGAATCACAAAAGGCCAGAGCTTCTTTAAGTCAGGGTTAGTATAGTGAGTTAATAAAGTGAACAGGGCCTTTGGAAAATGAGTCCTGACCTTTTAAAAAGTTTACTTAATGTGTGTTAACAGAGCATGAATCTGGAGAACATTAGGACCCTGAAACACACAAGCTGTCGACCAGCGATCTGCAGTCAACATCACAATCCCTGTTGCTGATAAAGTGGATGCATTTGAAATAGCTTGTTTGTTAAATAAAGCTTGTTTTACATGAGGATTGATAGAATAAACAAGAAATCCAATGTCATTCAATTATTTTTTATTTTATTAAAAACATTCTTTCTGTAATATGAGATAAAAATCTTCATCATGAAAGTGTTTTCCCCGTGCCCCCCCCTCTAGACACGCCCCTGGACAAAACAGCTTCTGCTGGAAGCATAATTACACACAATATTTATACACAGATGATATCAATTGTGTGAAGTCTTATTCTGTCACTCAGAAACTATTTTTAAGCACAGTGTTTGTTCAGTGGACTTCAGTTAATGACTTTGGCCTCTGTTTGCAAGTGTGATTATACTCTGCCGATGTTGGTTCACTTACGATTTGTGCAATATGGCTGGACTTAACAGTAACGTTTATGCAATAACAATACTCTAATGAGTAATAACAGTTTATTACTACATTTTGTGCAAATTTGATTATATCTGACAGAGACATCTGCTACAATGTTTAACAATATGAGTAAAGGGAGTCTTAGAATATGACCAGATTGAAGATTTATGTGAACACACTTCAACAGGTTTGCAATTGCATCATAATTAAAATGTAATCCAAACTATGAGCGTTTTTATTTGTAACATATATTCAATTAATTTGGAAATGGCACGCCCGAATCAGAGACATGACAAATGAGGAAGGCGATTAAAACAAAAGCGAATCAAAAAGTATGTATGCAAGAATAAAGTTTACAACTCATTATAACTAAATAAGAAAAACACGCTACGGAAAACATTCCGCTTGGAATATCAAAGTAAATAAAGAAAGAGCAACGTAATTTACACAGGGAAAAAATATTAAAGACACATTCCGACATACATACAGGCCTGAAAACATAATTCCCAAAATTAATCTAATACATTATAATTTACGAGAGGTTATATAAATTGCCCTTGGGGTTTCTCATTGACTTTTTAGTGTGGAACACCAGTGTGTGGATGTAGTGAGGGGTTAGTGAGGATTGCTTGTTGGGGTGTGTCAGGGGATTCTTTTCCCCTGTTAGTGGCTTCGACAACCCGAGTGTTACCCCTCAGTTTTTGAATATTTGTATTTCTTGTTTTTGTTTTTGTTTTGTTTCCTTTCTTTTTTGTTTAAAGTACCTTTTTCTGTATTATAATCTGTGGGTAATTAAGAGGTAAATGTATTGGTACTCATCAGTGAATGTTGTGTGGTTTATATGTGGAATATTTTATGTACTAAAAATTGGTTTTAATTTACAAAACTGTCTCAGTCCTCTCTGGGAAGAACAAACCTGTGTATTTGAGTGCTTGTATATCCTTGGGTGAAAGTCCCTAGGTGGCGTAGTTGGCTACATTTCAGAATTAATTTGAGATTTTCTTAATGTGAATTTCCTTGCTGCTCCTTTCCATCTCACCACATATATGCATAATAACTAGGGCTGCAACAATTAATAGATACAATTGATTATTATGCCCCAGTATAGTGAAGGGGACACTATACTGTTAAAGAGCACCATCCTTCAGTTGAGACATAAAACCGAGGTCCTGACTCTCTTACCCCTTTTCCACCAGCATGAACCAGGTGCTAGTTCAGAGCCAGAGCTATTGCCAGTTCGGAGTTGGTTCGACTGACAAGCTTTCTAAGAATCGGTTTGCCTTTCCACAGGCTAGAGAGCCACCACAGAGCCAGGTCTTACGTCACTGTATAAATCTCTTGACCAGCAATGCTAACGAGGCAGCGCCAAACACAAAAACACCAGACTTGTTCGAGATAGTTTGGCTCTTCTCCCAGACCGATCGGCGCAAGACATCAAAGCACAAGGAGTCATATGCTCTGCATCTTGTAGATTTAAAAATCATGGTTTCCCCTTTATGGTTGAATCACGGAAGCTACACCAGTTACCTTTGCCAAGAGATCTCAATTTATTATGTATCATGTATCAGACAGAGAGAAAACAGGCATATAAGAATAAGGCTACATGAGAGGTCTTCATTCCAGATTTCTCTGTTCCCCATTTCTTTATCTTCTCATCCCATCATACTACATGTAAATGGTTTCTCTGGCTTTATGTTTCTCTGCCATTATGTTTCTCTGCCCTCATGCCTTTGTTTCTCATGTTTCTCATGCCTCTGTTTCTCATGCCTCTGTTTCTCTGAGGTGGTACAGTAAGATTGAGCTTATATATATTACAGAGCAGCTTCCTTTTAAGGTAACAAACTATGTTGCTTAAGCTTTAAAAATGGAATGTATATGTCGAACATGCGAACACATAGCACAATTCACTTCCATATTAATGAACAAATAAAACACAAACATGTAAGGCTTTTATTTGTACACATAACATTGAAACTATGGAGTGTGTCGTGGTTGCTTCATCTGCCAGAGCTTCTAACACAGGCTTCTGGCTGCTTTATTTTAAATAAGCACCAGATGGCGCTGTTCCCGACACTCTCGAAGCTTTCAATCTTTTCCCGGAACAGTCAGGAGAAAGCCACAGTGATTCATGAGGCTTCATTTCCCCATCCCTAATTGCAGGAAGGCAGACGAAGATGAAGAATAAAGCTCCCATTAGGAATGAGTGAACCGAACATGTGCCCTCCCGGTCACCGTACACATCTGTAAAAGTTAAGTCAACGCATCTTGACCTCGTGGGTTTTTGTGAGAGGAGTTTGTCAAAAGCTGGAGAAACTATCTGTAAAAAAAGAAGTAGGCTAAGTCCTTCCACAGCAGAGAAATTAATGTTTTAATAAAAATCTATAAAAAAGTGAGACATTAGTGGCTTGATTTCTTTATTATTCATTTTTCATGACCAAAATAACATTATGCACGGTGAGGAGCCTACAGGTTACAAGCTTCACATAGAAAAATACAATAATAATAAAATAAAATAAAAATTTAATGGCTCCTTGTCAAATTTGTTTCAGATCAACACCTGCAAGTGACCACTAGGTGTCACCGTTGAGACAGGTGTCAGATTGATTCGAAGCCTCGACACAATATGGCACATTTGCTTCAACTGTTTCACGAAGCCTCGATCTGCAGACCACTAGCTCTGATGATGATGATGATGATGATGATGATGATACAAAATAATAATCAGACAGGAACTGCAACACACACTAAATACAACATAGACCAAATAGAGAATGAATGTGAGGGATGAACTTATATAGCAAACACAAACGAGGATAATTAATAGAACAGCTGAAACCACTGAACTAATAATGACGGTTACTATGGAGACAGCCGAGCGGCGGGAGTCTGAACAAGGAAACACGTGACAAATGAAAACAAACTGAAAGTCCATGAACAAAACTAACAGAATGGTGACAGGTCTAAATGATACAGTATAAAGTAAATAATTACAAATAAAACAGAAAACACTAGGGAAAGACCTATCAATTAGCAGTGAATAATCAATATGGAATATTAAGAACCAGTCAGTAATATCTTTCTGGAATCTGTTTTTCTCATAATTTTATTATTGTTATTATTAATATTAATTATTCAAATTAATATTAATATCAATTAATATTAATTATTAATAACATATAGACATATAGACAGACCAAATAAAAACCCATAAAAACCAAATAAAAACCCATACTAACTGTTAACTCAAATATACATTATTATTATTATTTTCTTTTTTCTTTTCTTTTTTTATGACATTTCTCTCTCTCCTAATGACTGATCACATAATGTCAAAATATTAAGCATCATTTCCATCTTTATTTACATTTTTGTTCATCTTCTCTGTGTCTTTGCCAGGATTGAGAGGAAGTGTAGTTTTGCAGAATTTTGTTAAATACAAATGTCGATGGCATCTTCAATTATTTTCACAGTCTTCTTAAACTGTTTAACTACTTCTTTTATCTGAAGAATAAATTTCAGTGTTTTTGATGATATTTCTTCTTTTTTTCTCTTGCCTGCTGGTTGATTCATTTCAAAGAGCTCTTTTGAATCTTGAACAATGCTGTAAACATTAAGAGCAAGAAGCGCAGCGGAGAGTACGCCAGAGAACGCTGCTATCGCACGCACAGCTCCAGCAGCCGATGCCAACATTTTTCCTATTACAGCCAAATTAGCTACTCCTGCAATCTTTAATACGTCCTGAGCACCTCTTGCTGCTCTCTGAATGTCGAGCTTATTTAATTCCTCTGTGATGTTATAAATTTTATTTAGAAGCTTTCCCATTGGGTTGACTGTGTTCTGTAACTCACTGATGATCTTCTCAATCTTCTTACGCAGGGTTTTCTGCTTGACAGTGTTAGTGATGTTTGATGCTCCACCTGTTACTCCTCCAGCTACTCCAGCAACAGCACCACCAACAGTAAGAGCTAAAGAAGCACCGAATGTGAACGGGGCCAAACACAATCCTGCTATAGCTGCGATTCCTCCAGCGGCTCCAACTGATGATCCGACCAAACTGCCCACTGTAGTGCTCTTGTGCATGGATTTAAGTTTATCAGCGGCGGCATCCAGCTCCTTTATTTCATCATCGAGAGTTTGATGATTTCTGTCAAAATCTGACTTTAGTTCTTCAATGTTTCTTTTCAATTCAAGGTTCAAGTTTCCTGAAATATATCAAACGTTTTATCAGGATTAGAGTATGTGAAATGTGTTTTGAGTGCTTTTTAGTTTTATTGACCTCAAAAAGATAACACATTCTGTTAACATACATTGTATGACTAATTACTATGAAATAATACAAGTGTTCAACCACTAAATGTTTTCCATGATGTAACTTAGAAATATTGCTGTACTTATAATAACATATAAAAACTGATTCCATCGCAAGACAAGCTTGCTGTGGATAAATGTATTCTTCTGGTTGAATTCCATCACCAGCATTAATAAAGATTATGATAATAAATAATGGGCAATATAAGTCACTTTTAAATGTATCTATATTTTCAATTGCAATTGTTACCCGCACCAGGCCTGGGAATGAGTAATTTGGCCTGAATGGGTAAACTGAATTAATCACTTTTGCTGGCTCTGTAGAATAATAAAAGAAACGCTGTGAGACAGGAGTACTGACTGCAAGCTCCAAAAGTTTAATTAACTCTGAAGCACCCGCCGGTGCAGCACCTTAATTCAACAGCGCTAAACGCCGTCTACAGGAGACAATAGTAACAACAACACATTTTATTGAACCACAACAAAGAACAATGAATTTAACCATCAATAAACGAATGTTGAAGGCACATACATTCATGAACAAAAAATTTTTTTAAAGGGGTGTCCTTTTTTTCCTCTTTTATTTTAACAATTATCTATAACCTACATTTTCCAAACTACTACATTAATTATTATTTTATATCATGTTATGATTGAATTTTTTTTTTATGTAATCCTTTTTGTGTGCTTCGTCTGTGATGAGTGGCCTGTGTTTAACATAGGCTTTGGCTTATGTTATAATACTCAATTAAAATAATTAAAATATTCTAATTTTTAGATTTTTTCGGTATGTAATGTAAAATTAATGTACATGTAAACATCATCATAGCTGCGTTTCCATTACCCTTCAAATTGTGCCAATTCAAATTGTGAATTGAAAATGCGCCCAATGGAAACAAGAACTCCTGTATTTAGCAAAACAAGTGTTTACACTCACATGAGGGGGTTCTTCAAGGAATTTGAAAAATGAGTATTTTGCTAAACTTCAGTGGAAACAGTTTTTTGGCATTTACAGGTCACTGTTGATCATTCTTTAAAGATGATTTTATGGAAAAAATGTTTTAGTCACATAACATCGGTTAATAGAAACGGTCATTTCGCAATAGTTTCTTATCGACATTTAGAAAATATCTCAAAAGTTTTGCGTAAATCAGTAATGGTTTATGCCTAAAGCAAGCTTTACTGAGTCATGCCATAATATCTCCTATGGAATCCTATCCTAAAAGCGTGTTTAGTTTGTTCCTGAACAGATGACCGTCAATATGGCAACGTTTTATTACGACGGAGTTTGTACGTATCACAGCAGTTCTGAATTAGCCTGGTTAAAACCAGACCCTTCTCAGTTGAAACTGAGTGTAGGGTCTGGCGAAGCTATGTAGACAAATCATTTCCAAAGGGGCGTCACCAACCGACGTAGCTCAAATTCCTCTGGGCGCAATTGGATAGTCTTAAAACCAATCAAATCAATGAAGGAGATGACGTATGCAAGCTGATATATCAGACTTTTTCCGAATCCAGTCGGTAAGACGGCAAAAACATCTTTTTGGATATGAAGGCTTCGAGTGTTGTTCTTTGCTCCGGTTTTAACGAAAACGGATTCGAACGAGTGATGTTCCACGGCGGCATCAATCTTTGTAATGAAATCTCCTTCAGCGTCGCTGCGCTGTCGTCATCATGTAAATCCCTCCCCCAACGTTTCTGATTGGTGCCGCGATTTCGGCGGCACAGAAATGAGTTTGAATGGGCTCTTCTCCAGACTATCCTGGAGAGAGAATAAAAATTCGCCGGAAGTAGTCTGGGTTTTCCCAGGCTAGTTCTGAATTGAAACCTCCGGTGAGTGGCGCTAAATGCTTAATGCTCCATTTTAAAATAACGAACACTGTAAAAACAAATCCTTATTTTACAGAAAATAACTGATTTTTTGACGTTCATTTTCTTTAATTTTAAATTGTACTCAAAACTCTGTAAAATTACAAAATAATATATGTAAATTAAAAATCCAGCTGTTATTTTAGGTATTGTGACATTACCATATGACATGTTTCCATATTAGTACTAAATATTAATATACATTTTTAAGACCATAAATCACTATTCTGTCTCATTAATGTTAATCAAACAATTTTGATATCATGGAAAAAAAAAGTTGAATATTTATTTTTCTAATAGATATGCACTGTTAAACATTTAGTGTGAAATTACAGTATATTCCAGGTTAATAATGGCATTACTTTCACAGTAATTTCACAGTATGACTTCTCTTGGATCTAACTGCACTAAAGAAGTGGTTTTACTGTGAGTTTACATTATTGGGAAAAACTATTTACAGTAAACAAACATCATGCTGTATTTCTACAGTGGATATGTACTATGAAGATACCCAGCATGCAGTGCGGCATGAATAGATTATGGATTGTTGGTTTTATCTGTGCTGCTGAACTTATGTTTGGTTCACTTTTAGCAGACTGTGTTGTTGGTTTATTTTGTAATGTTGATTTATAAGTGTTTTTATTATTTGTTGAGTGTCATTTAATATTCAACAATAATATTGATCTGCCTGCATTGACACCATTATATGAGAACAGAACTGAGCTGGACGATGACATTATGGTTTTCTCCAGAGCGGCTGTATATATACACATGAACTAAATTAACTTTTTTTACAGAACTTACTTAAGCTGGACTGTGACACTATTTTCTTCTGGAAACAAACTTTGTTGTATAATTTTCCTGTTATCTCAGTAAAGCTGCTTTGAAACACTCTGTAGCCTATTATAAAAAGTGCTATACTGTATAAATAAAGGTGACTTGACGATTTACAGTGTGGGTTTTGACTTGGTGTGTGCCAAATTTGGTGGTATTACTAGGGCTGGGTATCGAGTTTGATACTTTTATATATATATATATATATATATATATATTCAGTATATATAAACCTCTTGTCGTTCTGTGCCAAATTTCGATACCTAAGGGGTTAATCTCTTCAACGTCAATGAGCCGATAAGAATTCAGCAAGGATTGGCTGTGGCGAGCCATCAAGGAGAAACACTAGCTTACACCGGTTACACTCAGAGACGCGGCTCACACGTGAGGCTGTTGTGTGCCCACATCCCAAGTTACCCCCATAGATGGAAAAGATGTGGAGAAGAAAAAAAGTGTGGCTCTATTTCACCAGACTCGATGCCAACAGCGCAAGATGCAATATTTGTGATAAGATCATTGCTGTCAAGAACGGCAACACAACAAATCTGATGAAGGAATAGCGGAATGACTTAAACTTAAGAGCAGAAAGTTGCTGAGTTTCGGCTCATTTAGGCTACTCGCCTCACATAAATGAGAAATAGGCTTATAAAAAGCTTGAAATGTCTACTTTTAAACAAACCAATTCAAATCGAAATCAAATTCTCTCTGATTATGGAATCCAAATAAAAGGTGCATTTCTCTCTATAGGCGTTCACTATACTGTGGAGATGAAGAGTCAACATCATCAACTTCATCTTTGCAGCCAACACTGACTCAGAAAACACTAGTTTATTAAAAGACAACTAAAATGTCTCCTTGCTATTTTTTCCCGGCACATTAATAATCATTAGGCTACTTTTGCCAGTGCTTTGAGGCAAGCTGTATGTGGCTTATATTCTGCCTCCCAGTGGCCTATATGAGTCTTTGAGCCTGTAAAAAAAAAGTCAATAAACTGAAAGAAATATTTTTTAGGTAATATGTAATGTAAACTTGTTAAAATGGATTGTATAAAATTAATATCAACATTTTTTTTTGAACGATATACAGCCCAAATTACCAGGGATTTTAAGGTATGTTGTTTTCTCAAAATTGACTTTGCTAACTCTATGAACTTCATATATGTGTAGCGCTGCCATTTTTTGACAGATTCCAACAAATCATAAATCATTTTGAAGAAAAAAATTAAGCTCAGAAGAGAGAATCGCAATGCATTAAGGCATTTTAGCACTGAATTGTATGGATCAATCGATATTATATACACATACACATGACTACATTTAATATTAATTTCCTTTTAAACATGTTTGTTTTCAAATAAATTTAGTACAAACACAAATTGTCATTTTCTGAGGAGGATTTGATGTTTAAAGCTGCTAACATAAATCTGATGTTGATCAAATTCATCATGAAATGTACTTACTGAATGAAGGAGGTAGTTCAGTGCTCCTATCTGAGGATCCACTGTCATCACTGGCATTAGAGAGTTTGCGATGCATCTTTAGGGTGGAAAAAATATGTACTCTTAATATGCATCTATGAAATTCACATAAAAAATATTGTTCAATGAGCCCACCCTTTAGTGTTCAGCATATGATAAAACTAATAGTCTTTATGAATCTTTAATCTGTGGTAACTTGTTATTGAATTTCTGAGCATGACACATTACTGTATTTTTCCTTGCACAGTAAAAGTGTTACTTGAGGTTCACTCAGTGAAAGCATTCACTCATGTACCGAATCTTCAGACCAAGTCTGCAAAACTACAAGCACATTATACGCTTTACTCTGTTTGCAATTGCACTTTTTGCAAAATGCTCTATAATATCTATATTTTTTGCTTGTATTTTTGCTTTGACTTTTCTGTAGCAGTTTTGTGATGTTAAGAGTTTATATATATATATATATATATATATATATGTATATATATAAAAAAATGTATTGCCAACATTGTTGAGATTGAAATGCTTATTTTTGATGTTTGTGTGTGACTCTAAAGTATGCTGTTGTTAATTTTTGTTTTTGTGCATGACATGTTTAAATATCCATCATTATAACGGAGTGTTGTTGGAACTCTTACTGTAGTTTCACAGTGGTGGTAAAGTCAAATTTAAGTCTGTTAATAATGTAAACACTGAGATCAGTGAATCAAGCATGATATAACGCTATCATCTCTTTCTCTTTACTATCATTTACAAGATAAACATGAATGAACATAAGGTATGTTGAAAGATTCAGAACAGCTTGTAAACAATGTCACGTAACATTACATTCACTTTATTGGAGCCGTATTAATTACTTTTATGATGGATGTGCTTTTTGGGGCTTCAAAATAGGGTACCATTCACTGCCATTATAAAGCTAAGAAGAGCAGGGTATTTTTTAATATAACTCTGATAATGTTTGGCTGAAAGAAGAAAGTCATATACACATAGGATGGCTTGAGGGTGAGAAAATCATGGGACCATTTTCATTTTTGGGTGAACTATCCCTTTAAGATGTGTTTTACTTTTACATTTGAGGGTTATATTCTCATTTGTAAACGTTTTTAATTTTATATATAGTATTTAAAATAGTATTTCCATTTGTCACAAAGGCAAAAATAAAATAAAAATAATAAAAAATAATTTGGTATATGGTGCCATACTTGTTACAGAACTTACAATTTATTACAAATTCGATAAAAAATATATATCCAATCAAATCATCATACATCAAATGTATTAAAATAAAATTTTTGCAGGTCAATAGTTTTACGTCTTCAAATAAGGTTCATGATTTCACGAGTTCACACTTACGAATGATCAGAGAATGAATAGTTATGCGTATTTGGCGTGCTGTCCGGGGGAAAATTGGGCCAGAACCCAGAGTACTCCCCCCGTATCTCTTGGTTAGAAAGATAACCAGGCAAGTGTGAGGAGATGATGGGGTGGTGGAGGAATACTGAAAACTGTCGAGGAATATGTGTGAGTTGACTGTGTGTATTTATAGGCCTTTAATCATGCTGATTGAGTGGACCTGTAGATTACTGATTGCTGACAGCTGGTTGGAATGACTTGATTGTTTGATCATTAGAACGTGTTCCTCACGAACCTTGTTAAAGGAGAACTCCGGTCAATTTTAACATTGAGCTCATTTTTTTGTAAATTTGGAGTGCTGTCAGTACAGAGAACAACGACACAAATTGGTGTTGCCTACACCGTGTTATCCTCTTTTTAAAATTTGCACCCTGTTGACTTCAATAGGGCAAGTTTTAAACCTGCTTTTAGCCTCTTAACATCCTTGATGTGTCATTACAAGTGCACAGCTAATGTGAGTGATTCCTTCAGAGTGATCACGGGTGAATCTGACTGCAGTAGATGTGAAAGATATGAATGAAAATGAAGTTAATTCGGCCAGCGCTCATACCTGTATTTACATCCTGTTTTCGGTCGAAGTCCATAGTAATCGATTGTCGAGTTCACGCACGTGATCATAGGTAACTAAACATATGCGCGTGAACTCGACAATCGATTACTATGAACTTCGACCGAAAACTGACCGGAGTTCTCCTTAATAAAACATCAAGTTTTAACTCACAGGGTTTTCTTCCATCATGTTTCCTCCTCACAGAAGACCTTCACAACTCTTCAGTTATCTGCAAAACACAAAATAATTCATTACAAATAAACACTCATTACTAAAAAATATAAACAAATTATTTCAATATTTGTATGTAAACAATTGGATATATAATATAATTATATATGTATATACACTGTAAAAAAAACACACAGAGTGTGTTGATGGTATTTTAACACGTTGTGTAGATTTTTAACACAATGTGTGTTAAAATGTAACTGGATAGAATAGCACTGCGTGGAGGGCAGTTTGTGTTTATGAAAAAAAATATTTTAAATGGTATCCCATACAAAGCTCTAAATATATATATATATCACTTCATGCCTCTTGTCTTTTTCAAATGCTGCATTCACGACAGCATTTCTGTCAGACATACAGAAGCTCTTATTGATTTCAAACAAACTCTTTATTAAACGTCACTGGACTAGCCTACATAAAAAACAAATCAACAATACGCTCAGTGTTCATCCAAACACCACCTCAGCTGTAAAAACACAGGAAGTAACTCTGGCAAATATACACTTATGGTGAGTTCAAGTCATCTCATAGATATAGATTATGTTGTCGAGTTGAACACACATGAAAGCCACCACAATGTCGTACATAGCAGTAGGAAGCTCGGGATTTTCTTTAACTGGAAAATTTTAACTTTAGCTGGAAAATAACTTAAAGAACCGCTATAAAGCCAAAACAATCTCTGTTACCTTAAATTATACGCTTATCTCTGTAAAGCTGCTTTGAAACAATCTACATTGTTAAAAGCGCTATATAAATGAAGATGACTTTAAGCCCAGATCTTCACGAGTTGTTGGCGTGCCAGTGAGAAACATGGCGGAATACCACAATACATTTAGCAGTGATATTGTCAGGCTTTTCTATTTACAGCGAAGTAAGCTAATTACATGCACAGAATACGTTGGCATTATAATATAACAATGTAATATGTAACGATAAAGTTTGCAGTGGCGTCATAAATTATTTAAAAACATAAGAAACCAAAGCACACCTGATGCACATTTATTTGTTCTTCATTTTCTAGAACTAGAGTTTAAGAACCTTGCTGTATTTTTGTGTGATTAATTAAGAGAGAGTACAACGCCATCTTACTCTGACGAAAGTGACTTGAACGCAGTGCCGTCGTAAACACGACTTCCCCCCTCGTAAATACGGACTTCCGAGGAGGACTGAACGCACCACTACAGACACATCACATGTGACACGAAACACGTGTGACGTGAATTTTGCCTGCGGTTTATTTTTTTCCGGGTTCAATAAGACCTTTTATTCAGTGTCCATTTATATTTTCATTTGTTTCTTGAAAAGTTATGTTATTAAAGAGGAAGAACAGATCAAACAGCTGGCAGAACAAAATACACATGAAAATGATGTTTCAAGATCCCTTTTCCCCACACGAAAAAGTGCACAGCGCACAGTTCATGTGTAAAACCAGACTCAAAATGAGTGAACAGACTTACTGACTTTATTAACTTTTCAGCATCATTGCAGGTTCACTGAAGGACACTGACTTTACTGATTACAATAAAACATCAATACAAACCCATAGTCTAAGATAGATTTAAACTAGATTATAAAATAATAATAATATTAAAAACTATTTTTAAATAAAAACAATTACAAAAACAACAGATAACGCTCTCTAAAACAGTAAACTTGAAACATTTGCAAAAAGGCCTAAAACTATTGATTAGGGATGGAGAACTGAAGCCTCTTTAATCTTTGAAGCTTTTCTCCGATTGTTTCGGGAAAAGATTTGAAGCCTCAGATTGTGAGAGTGAAAACACTGACATCTTGATGAAGGTAACATTTAGTCATACACCAGAATGCACTGCTCCGTTTCTGGACACTGATGTGGTTATTCCCAGAGACATCTTTATAATGTCTATCCAACAAACTCTACTTTTGTTGATCTTTCGAACATTATGTGTATTTTGCAAAGTTGAGGTAGAAACTTTGCTTCATTTATTCTACTATTAAAATCAGGTTAAATCTCTTTGGGAGAACTTCCGTTGTTATCTTTCTCCGTTTATCAGATAGATCAACGTTCTAATGAATAAATACATTTATATTCATATAGCATCAGAATCAGAAATACTTTATTGATCCCCGAGGGGAAATTCTTTGTCACAATTGCCCACCTGTCAAAGCATAAGTAAAAGAAATAGTAATAAAAAGTAGATAAATAAAGAGTATCCTAGGCTATAATATAAAAGTATAAATATAAAATATAAGGAAAAAAATAAAGAAAAATATAAGGAATGTGGGTATGTTCAATATTTACATTATAAGAAAATTGTTATGGTGAACATTTACATTATTTATAATTATAATTATAATGGTGAACCAAAAAGTACTAGAGGAATAATAAATAGCAGCAAAGAATATTGCACATTAACTATTAAAAAGATAATGTTGTCAGTTTAAAAACTAACGAAGTGTCCGTGTATCAGGCACTTAGAGGGAGGAGTTATAAAGCTTGATGGCCACAGGCAGAAATGACTTCCTGTGACGCTCTGTGGTTCATTTCGGAAGAGTAAGTCTTGCACAGAAAGTGCTCCTGTGTTTGAGCAGCACATCATGGAGTGGGTGGGAGACATTGTCCAAGATGACATGTAGTTTGGACAACATCCTCCTCTCTGACACCACCGACAGAGTCGAGCTCAACCCCCACAACATTGCTAGCATTACGGATCAGTTTGTTGAGTCTGTTAGCGTCTGCTACCCTCAGCCGGCTGCCCCAGCATGCAACAGCAAACAAGATAGCACTGGCCACCACAGACTCATAAAACATCCTCAGCATCGCCCTGCAAATGTTGAAGGACCTCAGCCTCCTCAGAAAATAGAGACTCTTACTTTAGAGGGCTTGAGTGTTCAGTCCAGTTTATTGTCAATAGAGCATTGATTATAGAGTATTGATTGCTCTACAAATAATTATTATAAGTTGATAACAAACTATAGGCTATAGCTTATTAATTAGCCTACCACATTGCATGAACAATAGCGCTATGCCGTTATCCAGAGAGTCAATCTCTATCTAGGCAGACTTTTTCCTTCTAAATATCTTATTAAGATTGAGTGTAATTGAGTGTATAGCCCACAGTTAAACTTATGATCTCCAGTGTTGTTTTGAGTGTTTTAGACTAAATGAAACGCAACTATAATGTATAAACATGTATTTGACTTGACTGAAGTGTACCGCATTATTAGTCATGTGAACGGAATGGAATAGCAATAAGTCAATGGGAAATTACAAGGATAAAAACAGACAAAAATAGATTTTTTTTTTTTTTTTTTTTTTTTACTCAAATAACTCCGTCAGAGTGATGGATATCCTAATAGTTAGGCTATTGCAACTTCTGCATATCTATCATGTATACAGTGCGTGTAATCTTATGGATTACATTAATACTATAATGGATGATAATAGCACTAATTTGGGCAGTTTCACTGGAGATAAAATAGGCTACAAAATTAATTTCCAGTATTGCAAATCTTTGAAGCTGCCAGGAGAAAAACATGTTATGGACCATAATGTAAAAGCTTTAATGTTTAAATTCATCCACTATTATTATATAATATGTCATACAGATTTTATAAAATAATATAATTTGTGGATAATGTAATAGGTAATCAAATTCAAATTCAAATTCAAATTTATTTGTATAGCGCTTTTCACAATACATATTGTTTCAAAGCAGCTTTACAGAAAGTGCATTTCAGAAATGTACATAGAGAAATACAGTTAGTTAATCATGTATTGATTTAGGGCATAAACATCGCCCGCGTCGAGTCGTCTCAACTGTAGTATAAAATGTAAGTATTATGTGAATGCCTGGCTGAAGAGATGCGTCTTTAATCTAGTTTTAAACTGGGACAGCGAGTCTGAGCCTCGAACAATATCAGGAAGGCCATTCCAGAGTTTAGGAGCTAAATGTGAAAAAGCTCTCCCTCCTGTAGTGGACTTAGATATCCTAGGAATGACCAGAAGCCTCGAATTTAGTGATCTTAAAGAGCGCGATGGATTGTAGGGCGATAGAAGTTCCGTTAAATACACGGGAGCTAAACCATTTAGGGCTTTATAGGTCAGTAGCAATACTTTGTAATTGATACGGAACTTTATAGGTAACCAATGTAGAGACGACAGAATTGGTGTTATATGATCGTATTTTCTTGATCTAGTAAGAACTCTAGCGGCGGCATTTTGGACTAACTGTAGCTTGTTTATTGAGGATGCAGGACAACCAGCTAATAAAGCATTACAGTAATCTAGTCTCGAGGTCATGAATGCATGAACTAACTTTTCTGCATCAGAAACAGATAGCATGTTACGTAGCTTAGCAATGTTTCTAAGGTGGAAAAAGGCTGTTCTTGTAACATATGAAATATGATTTTCAAAAGACAAGTTGCGGTCTAATATAACACCCAGGTCTTTTACTGTAGAGGATAAAGTAACAGGACATCCTACGATGTTAAAGTTGTATTGTAAGAGGTTTTGTGGGCAGTTTTTTGGACTAATAAGTAATACCTCCGTTTTATCTGAATTTAATAGCAGAAAATTACATGTCATCCAGTATTTTATATCTTTAACACACTCTGTTAATTTAGATAATTTAGCGTTTTCATCTGGTCGTGATGAAATATATAATTGAGTGTCATCAGCATAACAGTGGAAATTAATTCCATGTTTTCTTATAATATTACCAAGTGGCAGCATATATATTGAGAATAGCAGAGGGCCTAACACAGATCCTTGCGGTACACCGTAGTTTACTGACGTTATCTTCGATTTTTCCCCATTTACGCAGACAAAATGGTAGCGGTCAGATAAGTATGATCTAAACCAGTTTAATGCCTGTCCCTGAACACCAGTGTAGTTTTGTAGTCGGTCTAAGAGTATTGTGTGATCTATAGTATCGAACGCAGCACTAAGATCAAGTAAAACTAGTATTGAGATACAGCCTTGGTCAGAAGCTAAAAGTAAATCATTTGTGATTTTAACGAGCGCAGTTTCTGTGCTATGGTGCGGTCTGAATCCTGACTGAAACTTTTCATAGATATCATTTTCTTGCAAGAAAGAGCCCAGTTGGGCGGACACAACTTTTTCTAGTATTTTAGACATAAATGGAAGATTTGAAATGGGTCTGTAATTTGCTAGGTTATTATGATCTAATTGTGGTTTCTTAATAAGAGGTTTTATAACTGCCAACTTGAATATTCTTGGAACATGACCTAAGGATAAAGACGAGTTAATAATGTTGAGAAGAGGCTCTTCCACTACAGGTAACACTTGTTTCAGTAGTTTAGTTGGTATTGGATCTAATAAACACGTTGTTGGTTTAGATGCAATGATAAGTTTATTTAACTCTTCCTGTCCTATAGTTGCAAAGCGCTGTAATTGTTCTTGCGGGGTGATAATTGAGGCTGAATCATAAGACACCATTAAAGATTGTACATTTACAATTGTGTTTCTGATGCTTTCTATTTTCTCAGTGAAGAAATTCATAAAATCATTACTACTACACTGTGACAGAATATTTTGCTCCGGTAACGTCTGTTTATTTGTTAGTCTAGCGACGGTGTTAAATAAAAACCTTGGATTGTTTTGGTTGTTTTCTATTAGTTTGCGGAGATGCTCAGCCCTGGCTGCTTTTAGGGCCTTTTTATAACGTGACATACTGTCTTTCCATGCGATTCTAAAGACCTCTAGATTAGTTTGTTTCCATTTACGCTCTAAATTACGAGTTTCTCTCTTTAGAACATGCGTAACACTGTTGTACCATGGTGCTTTAGTTTTCTCTCTAACCTTTTTTAATCTAATTGGTGCAACGATGTCTATGTCTAATCGCGCCCGTGCGTGTTTAAACTTTCACGACGTAATCGATTCCTAGGCCTACTACAGCGCATGCGTGTTGTTAAAACATCAACTACGCGTTTAATATCAATGACGTCATCGCGATACACACTTTAGTCTCAACAGACCAATCAAATATCTCTGTGGAAACGGGTCAGTAAAATCTGGGCCACTAACAGATTGTAATGTTAACACCGAAAACAAACACGTTTCAAACAAAGTCAAAGTCTAGGCTTTCTAATGATAAGTAGCCTAGTGTGTTTCTATTCCTAAAAGTTGTTGAGTCTCGACTCTTTTTATGCGATAATTTGGTAGCTCATGTCTGATCGGTGCATTCAGCAATAAACAGGAAGATCTGCTCTGTCACGCGCCACATTAAATCACATCAAAACACCATTTATGGTTTGAGTTTCATGATAAAAATGGCATCATTTGTGCCTGTTTTTAAAAAGTATAATATAACACAAAACAGGCACACGCAAAAAAGCCAATTGTCAAGTTTCTCTAAAGGGCTCATCTTGAGTAAAAATTATACTTAGTCTAATCATATAGCCTAATCACGAGCTAACGCTTATTACTATTACAAAAAAAAGTATTATAAATATCAAGAGTAGCCAACGTACTTGGTTTCGGTTTTGTTTTGGTCAGGTTTTCAGTACGTCATTACTTAATCCTCGCAAATTCAATCTCAAATACACAGTTATTGCAAACTGTACACTAGTAACTCATTACACTAGACCAACCTGACCAAACTCTTGAGTTTTAAAGCACGACGATATAAACTAAATTATACTTAACACAAACATACGAAACTAACATATTCTATTTAGTTTTAAACTATTTTCGTAATACAAATAAAAGGCAAACAAGGTCTAAATCGTTGAAAATCAACCAAAATGAAAAACATCAAACTTTCAATGCACCGCCCTTCTTCTTCTTCTTTCTTATTTCTCTGAGTCCCGCCTCAAAAGAGGAAGAACAGATCAAACAGCCGGAAGAACAAAATACACATGAAAACGATGTTTCAATATGTATATTGACTAGTTTAGTTTAGTTTAGTTTAATTGCCGATTTATTCCACACACGAAAAATGACATTACAGATAGACAGTTCTGTTCCTGTACAAATGCGAGGCAAATGTTGAATCACAATAATTAGGAACCACAGTTTCCACAAATCCCTTCACTCGATTGGGATGTTCTCTTTTATTCATTATTGACACATTTTTAAATGGAACTTTAATGATTTTGAGGCCAAAAATTACACACAGTTTGTTTCATCACTTGATATTCTCCATTTTGAGTTATTGAGTAAACACATGATTCTGTTTACAGTAAACTTTTGTAATGTAATTATTAAAAACAACACAATATCATTTCATCATCTGAATGTAGTCAGAACTACTGAAGCCCTCAGAACTCATGCATTATTTTGTTCTTGTAATTACTATTCAGGGGTGAGTTTCCCGAAAGGATTGTTAGCAACTATGGTCACAAGTTCTGTTGTTATCAGCAGTTCAACGAGTCTGTGTTTCCTGAAAACACAGTTCTAATGAACATTCGCAATCAGCATCACAAAGTTGTGTGTTTGGAACGACAGATCGTGACCTGTGGTTAGAAGAAGAGTTTCTTGTTTGCATGACATGTGGACTCAATAAATCCTGATCTTGAGCCAGATAATCAAGCTGACATTGAGTTCAATCTGTATCTTTTATTTAGAATACATACAAATGTCATTTACATCTTTTAGTTTGTCAAGAGATTTAAAGGGGTCGTAAGCTGTGATTTCATGTTTCCTTTTTCTTTAGTGTGTTATGTAACACTGCTAACACATATAACAGCTGTTAGTGCAAGTATAAGATCTGCAGAGTTACAAAGCTCAAAGTGTCAAACCTAAAGAGATATTCTTTATAAAAGTTAAGGCCACGCCTTCCTAAAACGCTTCAAACACACCCATGCACAGTGTGTGTGGGCAGAGTTCACAACACCGCCCAAATGTTTACGCAAAGAAAGAAGGCGTAACTTTTATTCTTGCTCTATTATTGTTGCAGCCGGCGCCGCCATGTCGTGGAGACACTGTGTTTTTCGTTGTGAAAGGGAAATAGGTTAAATTAGGTGGTTAAAAGTGCTATTTTAGCAACAAGAACATTTCTGAGCCAAACGAGGATAAAGATGTGTTCTGGTGACTGGTGTGTTTATTGAACCAATCAGATACGAGTAAATCAAGTGTCAGCAAGAAGCTCATTTGATTGGCTACATGAAGAAGGACCCGCCCTCCTCGTGTGAGAGAATCGTTCTAAAACTCGCAGCTAAAAGAAAGACGCAACTGTAAAATGCTGCAAATATTTTTTTCTTACACTTGAAAGGCGATTTACACCTTTACAAATCTTCTCTTTCGAATGCAAATTTAATTTACGCTTGCAATCTTATGTACAATTTCACAAATCTTACCCTGCGCATGCGGTTCTTTATGGCATCATATTATCTTCATAAAAAAAAAAACCTTTTAGTAATGATTATGACACAAAAAGAAAAACAAATAATAATGCATGGCCTTTTGTGTCTCGCATATAAAAAAATCTTCCCAAAGAGAAAATAAATCATCTTACCTGGAGAATAAAAACAGATGATACTGATGACCTTTTCTAATACATTTCCATCCGTTTTCTAACAGTATATTGTCAGTAATTTAGACTTATGTCCAGTGATATCTGCGTGTGTCTGAGCAATCTCTAAGGGAATAGTTACTGCTCTCTCCTTTCCTGTGAGTCAATGCTGCTGTTGGTTAATGATCTACAGCAATAAAAGTATAGCACACTCATGACTCTACATCAGGACAAAGGGAAAATTCAGATCAACAGAATGTGTTTTATTGCCTTTATCCATCATATATATATATATATATATATATATATATATATATATATATATATATATACATGATTATAATGATAAAGCTGTTTCCTGAAGTCACTGAATTGAAAGGAATGAATTGCCACACCAATCAATGTCCTTCTGTGCATTTCATACATTGCATTATTGTGATATTGTTCATTATTATACAGTATATAGACTCATAATTTAAAGCATCCTAGATCAATTTTCCACTTTTGTTTGGAGATTTGTGAGATGTTTTCAGTTTATGATTTTATTTGATTTCATCACATGACTTACATCAATGAGAGTCTGACTATCATTCTCACAGTTTACTTTAAACATCTTGCATTTCCTTATAAAGAAACTGCATTTCATATCTCATTTATCTCTGGTTGAGGTTTGACTTTGGACCCTGGATGAAAATGAAAGCAGTTAGAGGTGTTTTGAAGCAGTATAATATCTTTTATTATGAAACTTTGAACCTTTGTTTATGTATGCTTATCTGATAATACAATAGACAAACTGTAACGTATGTTTCTGACAATAATTAACCACATTTCACTGTCCTCAGATCACTGCAATAGAAGTTCCACCGCAGTACATTATTGTGCACAGATACTGTACATCAACATTTATTATGATTTATATCAAATATTCAGAGCTATTTAAAGCAGCCCCTTACAAAAAATAAATATACTTCAAGTACTTCAAATCTGTTTATGTATACTTATGAGTAAAGTTCAAATTATATTTTTAAGAATACTTTATGTAGTAATTATACTAATATCAATGTACAAGAAGTATACTAGTAAGTTTTCAATACTGCTAGGGACTAATTTAGCCTACTTTTTATTGTAAAACAATATACTTTTAAGTGTACTTTAAGTATAACAGTAGAAAACTTGAGTACACAACTAGTTTACAACTAAGTTTTTCGTTTGTTCTGCAACTAGTATAAGAAAACTTTAATGTATACTGATAGGTTACTATAATACTTGTAGCACATTTTTTATTATATGAAAGTACACTTTGAAGTATACTCAGTAAATTACCTAATTAAGTAGTTGTATACTGCAGTTATCTTTGAGTGAACATAACATACAGAGACTGTTTTTTTTACAGTGTGTTCAGGGGACAGGCAGCTAGCGGATGGTGAGGAGATGTTTGCTGTATGTGACAAAAAAAAATTTGCCTAAAAAACGCGTGACATCGCTTAGAGCAGTGGTTCTCAATCCTCATGGTCCTGGGGACCCACAGCTCTACACAGTTTGTGTGTCTCCCTCATTTAACACACCTGATTCAGATCATCAGCTCGTTAGGAAAGAGCTCTAATGAACTGAACTGAGTGTGTCTGATAAAGGAGACATAAAATGTGCAGAGCTGTGGGTCCCCAGGACCAGGATTGAGAACCACTGGCTTAGAGCACCTTTAAGGCTTAATATAATTTAAACGGATGAGTTATAAAAAAAATTCACCCCCCTCACAGGTGTCATGAAGGGCAAAATTAGTAGTGTAGTAGCAGAGCATGTTGTGTTTGTTGTTCCTTCACCTAAAGGCAAATGCATACATGCAAAATTGATGTTAATGCTTTAATAGGGGTACACAATGTCAAGCAAAAAATGCAATAACAAATTAGTACTCTTCATTCTATCCATATCCATCAAATGTTCTTATTTTGTTTGTGCTGTTTTCTGAGATTCGTCAATGATCTTATAAGTTATAATACAACAGACGGTAAATGTATATAGAAAAATTACTATACTGTGCTTAAGCTATACTTTACTATACACTAGACCAGCATAGAGTCTAATAGACCAGCAGTGTTTGAGATAAATTAATAAAGAATGTCAACAGGGTTTTACTTGGAAACAAGTCACTGAAGTTTTAAATTGTGGTCGGATAAACCTGAGGCGGTGTGTTTCTGGCCTGTGTGTCACTGGTCCCTGGAGTACTACTGGATGTCCCTACTCCTGCACCTGTATGTATTTAAACACAGAGTTCATCCATGCTGTTCGTTACACAATTGCATTTAGTCATTTCTATCATCCTACCACATAGTATCTGAACATGTAACTTGTTAAATTGTAAATTACAATTTCTACCACCACTACTATTTTTACTAATCTATTAGGCTACTACAAGGCTAAATAATACTACTGATTACAATTAGTAGTATTAATGTGATGTGATTATAAAAGTAATAATTGCTAATAATAATAACAATACAAAAACAGCAACAATAGTACTAGTTGTACTTACAAAGTTCAGAGAGAGGTGAACATGAAGGATCAGGCGTACTTTCTCCAGCAGGTGCCGGCCTCTGCAAATATTGCCTGAGGGCATCTGGCCATGGCCAAAAAAAAAAATAATAATAATAATAATAATAATATTATATATATATATATATATATATATATATATATATATATACAGTGAGGAAAATAAGTATTTGAACACCCTGCTATTTTGCAAGTTCTCCCACTTGGAAATCATGGAGGGGTCTGAAATTGTCATCGTAGGTGCATGTCCACTGTGAGAGACATAATCTAAAAAAAAAAATCCAGAAATCACAATATATGATTTTTTAACTATTTATTTGTATGATACAGCTGCAAATAAGTATTTGAACACCTGTCTATCAGCTAGAATTCTGACCCTCAAAGACCTGTTAGTCTGCCTTTAAAATGTCCACCTCCACTCCATTTATTATCCTAAATTAGATGCACCTGTTTGAGGTCGTTAGCTGCATAAAGACACCTGTCCACCCCATACAATCAGTAAGAATCCAACTACTAACATGGCCAAGACCAAAGAGCTGTCCAAAGACACTAGAGACAAAATTGTACACCTCCACAAGGCTGGAAAGGGCTACGGGGAAATTGCCAAGCAGCTTGGTGAAAAAAGGTCCACTGTTGGAGCAATCATTAGAAAATGGAAGAAGCTAAACATGACTGTCAATCTCTCTCGGACTGGGGTTCCATGCAAGATCTCACCTCGTGGGGTCTCAATGATCCTAAGAAAGGTGAGAAATCAGCCCAGAACTACACGGGAGGAGCTGGTCAATGA